>NW_027185655.1:82142908-82158745 GCF_028583685.1 Petaurus breviceps papuanus
CTCTCTCTCTCTCTCTCTCTCTCTCTCTCTCTCCCTCTCCCTCTCTCCCTCTCTCTCTCCCCCTCTCTCTGTCAGTAACTCTGTCTCTATCTTTGTCTTTTAGTCTCTTTCCCCCTCTCTATCTCTGTCTCCATCTTTCTGTCTCTGTGCTGTTTTTCTATCCCTTTCATGTCTATTTTCTCCCATATGCTTATTTCTCATCCCTCTTTTTCTAAACTGTGTTTATTTAACAGAATTTCTTCCTTCTCCACCAGATTATGCTCTTGTTCACTGCTTTCAAAGATCCCATGAGTACTGTCCCTTAACATTTTTTTTTCCTTTTTGGAGGGTGGGAGGCAGGGCAAATGGGGTAAAGTGACTTGCCCAAGGCCACAAGACTAGTAAGTGTTAGGTGTCTGAGGCCAGATTTGAACTCAGGTCCTCCTGACTCCAGGGTCAGTGCTCTATTAACTGTGTCACCTAGCCACCATGCCCCCCATTAACAGAATTAAAGTACAGAACAGTAATGGTATCAATTGGGAAATTTATTAATTGGTTTTTTATACATTTGAAATTCTATTCTAATCCAAGGCAAACCCTTCAATATTACAATACTGCACCCAAACCACTGATGCTATTTGAATAGTTTTCTGAAGAACTACCTACAACATCTTCTAGACATAACATCAAAAAAAGAAAAGATATATTCATCATAGGGTATTGGAATGTTAAAGTAGGAAATCAAAAGATAATTGGAATAACAGGCAAATTTAGTCTTGGCATATAAAATTAACCAGGGTAGAAATTAAGAGCTTTGTGAAAATAACTCACTGGTCACAAAGCTTTTTCAGCAACCCAATTATACATGGATACCATGGATACATGACAAGAGATTGTCAATATCAAAATAAGTTTGATTATCTAGTTTGCAGCTAAAGATCTCAAACCTCTACACAGTCAGTCAAAACAAAACCTGGAGCTCACTGTGGCTCCTATCATAAGCTTCTTATTGCAAAATTAGGCCAAAATTGAAGAAATTAGGAAAAACACCAGACAACATAGGCATGACCTAAATAACATTCCTTGTGAATGTGAAATGGAAGTAAAGAATAGACTTAAGGTATTAAATCTGGTAGATAGAGTGCCTTAAGAACTATGTACAGAGGTTCACTATATTTTACAGAAGGCAGTCACAAAAAATATATATATTCAAAATAAAAAGAAGATCAGGAAAGTAAAATGGTTGTCTGATGAGGCTTTATAAATAGCTGAGGGAAAAAAAGGAAGCAAAAGGGAAAGACATATCTAACTGAATGAAGAATGCCAGAGAACAGAATGAGAGATAAGACAATTTTCTTAAATGAGCAATCCAAAGAAATAAATGAAAACAAAAGAATGGGAAATACAACAGACCTCTTCAAGAAAATGAGGGACATAAAGGGAACATTTCATGCAAAAATGGACGTGATAAAAGACAAAAATGGTAGAAACTAAACAGAAATAGAAGAGGTGGCAAGAATATACAAAAAACTATATAAGAAAAATTTTAACATCACCAATAGCCACAATGATGTGGTTACCGATCTAGAGCCAGGCACCCTAGAGAATAAAGTTAAATGGGCCTTAGGAAGCATTGCTAACAATAATATAATGGTGGTGATGGAATTTCAGCTGAGCTTTTTAAACTCCTAAAAGATAATGCTGTATTCAGTATGCCAGCAAATGGAAAACTAACAATGGCCACTAGATTGAAAAAGATCAGTTTATGTCCGAAACCTAAAAAAAGGTCAATGCCAATAAATATTCAAATTACTAAATAAGTGTTTTCATTTCACATGCCAGCAAGGTTATTATTAACATTCTACACACTGGGCTTCAATAATATGTGAAATAAGAATTACCAGAAGAACAGGCTGGTTTCAGAAGAGGCAGAGAAACTAGAGACAAATTGCCAACATTTGCTGGATTATGGAGAAAGCAAGAAAGTTCCAGAAAAACATCCACATCTTCTTCTTCATTGCCTACACTAACTCTGTTGACTGTGTGGATCACAATAAAATGTATCAAGTTCTTAGAGAGATTGGAATATCAAATCACCTTATTTGTTTCTGAGGAATCTGTATTGGGTCAAGAAGCAACATTTAGAACTGAAAATGGAATGACTGGTTTAATATTGGAAAAGAAGTACAGCAAGGCTGAATATTGTCTTCTTATTTAACTTGTATATAGAATACAATAAATAAAAGGTTGTTTGGAGAAATACAAACAATCTCAGATATGCAGATGATACCATTTTGATTGCAGAAAGTAAAGAAGAACCAAGAAGCCTCTTGAGGATGGTGAAAGGGGAAAGCATAAAAACTGGTTTGAAGCTTAACATAAAAAAACTAAAATCATGGCACTGGTTCCATCACTTTTTTTAAGAGGCAAGCAGAGTTACTCACTTACTCAGGGTTACACAACTAGTAAGTATCTGATTTCACATTTGAACTCAGGTCCTCCTGACTCCAGAGCTAGTGTTCTCTCTACTGTGCCATCTACGTGCCCCTTACTTTTTGGCAAATAGAGGGAAAAGAAAGGGAAGCAGTGTCAAATTTAATACACTCAGGCTCAAAGACCACTGCAAATGGTGATTTCAACCATGAAATTAAAAGACACTTGTTCCTTGGAAGGCAGAAAATCTGGACATCAGAGATATCACCCTGCCTACGCAGGTACATGTAGTCAAAGCTGTTTTGTTTTTCCCAGTAATAATGTATGACTGTGGGAGTTGGACTAAAAGGAAAGTTGAGCACCCCAGAACTGATACTTTTGAATAGTGGAGCCAGAGAAGACTTTAGGACAGCAAGGAGACCAAATCAATCAATACTTAAGGGAATTAATACAGACTGATCATTGGAAGAAAAATACTGAAGATGAAGCTTAAATACTTTGGCCACATAAGGAGAAGACAAGAATCATTGGAAAAGACCCTGTTGTTTGGAAATATTGAAGGCAAAAGGAGAATGGTACAGTAGAAGATGAAATGGTTAGTGTCATGGAAGCAACAAACATGAGGTTGTACAGACATTGGGAGATAGTGGAGGATTAGAAGGGCCTGGTGTGTTATGGTCCCTGGGGACATGAGCATTTGGACACAAATGAATGACTGAACATCAATACAACCTATGAAAATACCACATATATAGCTAGCTAACATAGTGAACAGAATACTGGACCGAATATCAGGAGGACTTGAGTTTAAGTCATCCTTCTGACACTTTTTAAATTTGTGACCCTGAATTAATCACTTAATCTCTGCTTGCTTCAGTTTTCTTGTCTGTAAAATGTTAATCATAGGAGCACCTATCTCCAAGAATTGTTGTGAAGATAAAATGAGATAAAATGTGTAAAACACTTTGCTATATGAATGCTAGCTATTATTCATTCCATAAATATAACATGTTATTTGATTATGCTTTTAAAGAATTAGAATTCCATCTTTTTTTTTTTTCTACACCAGTAGATTTAGCATACGTCTCTGCGAAATGAGTCACTTATGAAATACTCAACTTTCCGGGTATTCAAATAACTTTGCAATTTTGTTATGCCTCATCGACAAAGTCTACTCTTCTTTGTATTTGAATGTGCTGATCATTCATGTATAACAACAGATGTGCCACATTTCCAGCATTTTACATAATGATGATCTTTCTTCCTGATTCCTAGGCTCATCTCTGCTTTCTCCACTGGTTCATTCCTTCTCGGCTGCCAGGAAAAAAAAAAAGTGCTATTACCTAAGTCAGACATTCTCGCTCTGCTTCCCTCACTCTGCTAATATATTTGTTGCAGCACATAATACTTGTCAGAATGGAGGAAATCATTCTTCTGGGCTTTGCAGAATCGGGTCTTTTTTTTTCCTTCTCTTTTAGTGTCAGGTTGTCAGATTCACGTGGTTAGCTCCAAAGCAACCTAATCTCACAAGTATACACAAAAATTTACAGAAATTTCAGAACTTCTGTAGCTCAAGGGTCCCAGAGTGACCCAAATTAATGTGTCCCCTTATTGCCCTTTTCTTCTTGTCTGGCCAAACTGGCTCAAGAAAAAGGGACACATCTCTATTGTACTTTTTACAAGAAACACTATATAAATGGTCACTGCTGTTTCCAAGGTAATGACTCTTAGTTAATTACATTTTTAAATTGTAATAGTACCCCAAATTTCTAAACATTTTTTGATCTGGAGAGCTGACAGTGTATTTTATGAACTTCTATCTTGCCAGTTTTCTAATGCTCTTGCTAGTTAGATACATAGCAATTAGAACTCTATTCATTTTAGAGATGCAGACTATGGACCAGTAGGTAATCATTTTTCCTATCAGCTAATGGTAACAATTAAGCCTTGAAATAGATCTCAGACCTCCATTGTGTTTATTGATTGATTGAATGACCGATTGATTTCCCTTGTAAAGACAAGTGTCAGTGAGGAAACTCCCAATCCCAAAGCAAATCAGCACCTGATCTATCAAGACTTGAAACCCTTGATAGACTAAGCTGACCTACCCAGAGTCATAGTCATTCTATGTCTGAGGTGGGATTTGTACCCAGATCTTCCAGACTGCAAGGCTAGCTTTCTAGTCATCATGCCCAATTGCCTCTCCTCAAATAAAATAGAAAAAATAAAATAGTAGTAGAGTGTTGACAGTATAGAAAATGAAAGCTGAAATCAAGAAGAAAACAAACATAAGGTACTAAAAATGATAGGTTTCAATAACCCTTCCAATCACTTATCCTCCCAAAGATTAGGCAATTGAAGTCTTCTCCTGTGGTTCCATAGCATTCTGACCTAGATACAATGCAAGGGATAGCCAAGGCAGATGGAACAAAGGATAGAGAACTAGACCTGGAGTCGGAAAGACCTAAATTCAATCCAAGCTCAGACATTTATTAGCTATGTGACCTTAGAAAAGTCACTTCAACTTTGTTTGCCTCAAATCCTCATCTGTAAAATGGGGATAATAACAGCACCATACATCACAGGGGTGTTTTAAAGATTAAACAAAATAATATTTGTAAAGATGATATTTGTTAAAATGCATAGCAGGCATTGTATAAATGCATATTACTTCCCCATTCAGATGTTTATTAAGGTTAATTGCATTGATTTCCCTTGTACAAAGGTAAATAAGATATCTGGCTTAATTTTTTGTTTTGTTTTGTTTTTTTCAAATCCTTTATTTGTTGTAAACTTCTGGTTTACATCATTCATGTCTGCCAGATTTTGAGTTACAAATTTCCTCCCCATTTTTCCCCTACCCACCAACCCAAATAAGCGATTCCACTGAATATCCCCTCCCCCAATCTGCTCTCTCCCATATATTCTCCCATATCATCTTCAACTTTTCCAGTAGGGCATGGTGGATCTCTGTGCCCCAGTGCCTGTATATCTTATTTCCCAATTGCATGTAAAATAGTATTGATAATAGTGTGTGTGTGTGTGTGTCTGTGTGTGTGTGTGTGTGTGTGTGTGTGTGTGTGTGTGTGTATATATATATATATATATACACATTTTTTTAAACATTTGATTTTAAAATTTTGAATTCCAGATTCATTCACTTCCTCCTTTGTCACCCACCCTTACTGAGAAGATAAGCAATTCAGTATAGGTTATACATGTGTAGCTGTGCAAAACATTGCCATAGTAGATATATTGTAAAAGACTAACTATATTTCCTTCCCTCCTACCCCACCTCCCACTTGTTCTGTTCTCTACTTTGATCCTGTCCCTTTTCCAATGTGGGTGCTTCCAACTTCCCTCCCCCCCCCCAGCCTGCCCTCGCTTCCAAATGCCCCCTCTCATCCCTTTCCCCCCTACTCTCCTATTGAGTGTATATGTCATTCCCTCCCTGAGCCAAATTCAATGAGAATAAGGTTGAACCATTCCCTTTTGCCTTCCTTTTCTTCCTCTTCATTGTAACCATTTTTCCCTTGCCTCTTCTATGTGAGACAGCTTACCCCTTTCTGTCTCTACTCATCTCCTCTCATAATATTTCTCTCTCACCTCTTAATTTCACCTTTTAAGTAACAACTCTTCCTATTATATTTTTCCTGTGCCCTCTATCTATGTATACCTGTAAACATATATAAACATGTAAACACACATTCACATATAGATTCATATATCCATATACACTCCTATATAGACATATATATATTTCTATTCCCTTCAACTATTTTCATACTGAGAAAAGTTTCATCAGTTACAATTATCATTTTTCCATGTAGGAATGTAAATAGTTCAACTTTCATAAGTTCTTTATGATTTCTTTTCCCTGTTTACCTTCTTGTGCTTCTCTTGCTTCTTGTATCTGAATGTCAAATTTTCTATTCAACTCTGGCTTTTTCATCAAGAATATTTGAAAGTCCTCTATTCCACAGAATGACCATATTTTCCCCTGAAACATGATACTCATTTTTGCTGGGTTGATGATTCTTGGTTTTAATCCCAGCTCCCTTGCCCTCTGGAATATCATATTCCAAGCCCTCAGTGTAAAAGCTGCCAGATACTGGGTTATCTTGATTGTGTTTCCACAATATTCGAATTGTTTCTTCCTGGATCCTTGTAATATTCTCTCCTTTATCTGGGGATTTCAGAACCTGGCTATAATATTCCTAGGAGTTTTCTTTTGGGGATCTTTTTCAAGAGGTGATCGGTGGATTCTTTCAAGCTCTATTTTGCCCTCTGGTTCTAAAACACCAGGGCAGTTTTCCTTGAGAATTTCTTGGAGGATGATTTCTAGTTTCTTTCTTTGATCATGGCTTTCAGGTAGTCCAATAATTTTTAAATTATCTCTCCTGGATCTATTTTCCAGCTTAGTGGTTTTTCCCATGAGATATTTCACATTGCCTTCTATTCTTTCATTTGTTTGGATCTGTTTAACAGCATCTTGATTTCTCATAAAGTCATTAGCTTCCATTTGCTCCAATCTAATTCTGAAGGAATGATTCTCCTCAGTGAGCTTTTGAGATTCTTTTTTCATCTGGCAAATTCAGCTTTTTAAAGCACTCTTCTCCTCATTGCCTTTTTGAGCCTCTTATGCCATTTGATTTAGTTTATTTTTTAAGGTGTTATTATCTTCAGTCAGGCTTTTGACTCTCATTTCATAATTTTCTTGCATCGTTCTAATTTCTCTTCCCAATTTTTCCTCCACTTCTCTTATCTGCTTCTTAAGGTCCTCCATGGCCTGTAACCAGCTCATATTTTTCTTGGAAGCTTTTGGTTCAGGAGTTCTGATGTCACTGTCTTCCTCCTCTTCCATGCTTTATCCTCTTTGTCCCCAAAATAGGAGTCTAATGTTGGATTCCTCCATTTGCTTTGCTTCCTTTGCCTGGTCATGTTGCCACTCAATTACTTGACTTTTGGGCTTTTTGCCATTGTAGAACTCTACTACCAGAAACGGGTGCTTCGTCCCAAATGCTGGGGTGATATTAGTTGCTGAAGGTATTAGTTGGGTGCCCTCTCTGAAGCCTCCACCCACTCTGGCAAGCTGGTCACATACCTCAGGCCCTCCATCCTAGACCACAATCCAAATCCAAGCAGGTTAAAGCAAGAGTCTTACCCCTCAGACTGGTCACTTGGTCCCCCTACAGTCTGCAGGCCAGGAGCTGAAGCTGCCACTTGGTAGTGGTTGAGCAGAAGCACCTCAGCAGCTTCTCGCCCCAGGGGCAAAAGCCAAGGCATTCCCAACTATTGGATCCCAAAGTCCACACTGCACTGACCTCTCACTTTGTCCTTTGTATCTATGTGTTGATAATTCTGGAAACTGCTACAGCTGCTGTTGATCTGAAGTCCCTCCAGCCAGTGGTTGGTCAGGCCCACCCTGGGGCTAAAACCTTGGGCTCACTTGGGGCTGGGATTGGCTCCCAGAACTCTGCACTGGCAGATTCCTGCTGGACTTCCAGGCTGTCCTCCATGGGAGGTTAGTTTCTCTGTGTCATTTTGTGGGTTCTGTAGCTCCAAAGTTTGTTAAGAATCCCCTTTTACGTGAATTGAGGTAGGAGGAAACAAGAGCCCCAAGGAAGTCCTGTTTCTACTCAACCATTTTGACTGTGCCACCCAGATATCTGACTTGTTTTATGTTTCTATGTGCTGCTTCCTATAAATTCAAATTCATTTTGAAATTTTTATTAAATCATCAAAAATTGTCTCATTCAGGAATATGATGACTATCATGATATTCTCATATTTTGAGGGTAAACAGTTCTCAATTAAAATGGAAAATAAAATCCATAGATTCCCTATTTATAAGAGTGTTTCATTCACTGCTGTATAAAAAAGAAAATCAAATTAGCTGACTGCAAGTCAGTGCATACATTTTCTCCTCTGACCCAAAAGAAAACATAGTTAAGGGACAGAAGCAAAGATAAATTCACAAAATGAATATCATGAAATGATTGAAAAAATGTGTACATTGATCATTAAGTTGATTACAGTTGGAGCAATGGAAGTTTAGATCTGGGGGAGGGAGGAAATTTAACTTAAATGGCACCTTTAATTTTCCATCCATCTCCTATTTATTTTGTTATTGAAGAAGTTGCTTTAGAGATTATCTAGTCCAAATCTATTAACTGCTAGAGAAATCTGAGATACAAAGAGGTCAGGTAACAAGATCACACAGCAAATGTGGGGTAGGGTTGAGATTACCCAATCCAAATGGACATTTAGCAAACACTTCTGTGTACTAAGAATATGATGATAAAATTAAAGATAGACTTTTCTCACAAAGAGCTTACATAACTATTATTTCTATAATTCATATCTCCTAATTCCTAGCCAACTCATTTTTCTAGTGCATAATAGGTGGTATTTTATATGTCTACATATTCAGCCATGACTTGCTAATAATTTTACTTTAACACTGTCATAAAAAAAGAAAAATCATGCTATATTTTTCAAGTTACATACCATGTGTTTAAAATTTGCTTCACTGTATATAATTCTTCACTTATTTGAGTTGTGGTGTTAGACTTCCATGAACTTCCATTCAAGACAAAATCCAGGAACAATTTTAGTCTATTGGATTTGAGATTTCACAAAAGGGGAAAACAAAATGGATGGGGTGAGGAGGTGAATTTTGGAACAAAAATACATCATGGCTGTCAATTTTGATTATTATTTTTTAGTTATATCCAACTCATCATGACCCCATTTGGGATTATCTTGGCAAAGGCACTGGAGTGCTTTTTCCATTTTCTTGTCTAGCTCATTTGACAAACAAAGAAACTGAGGTAAATAGGACTAAGTGATTTGCCCAGAGCACACAGATAGTAAATGTCTGAGGCCAACTTTAATCTCATGAAGATGAATCGTCCTGACTCCAGGCCCAGCATTTTACCCACTGTGCCATCGAGCTGCCCTTCAGTCTTTAGTATAGCATTGTCAAAATATTATCAATTTTACATTTTCTGTACTAGGAAAGAAAGAACTTATCAAGCAATATATAAATACTATTCATTACAAATGTTTCCTTTCCTTAGGCATAGCACATAAGGAAATTGACAGGCTACAAATCTCATTTTCATTCACATCTTTCAAGCCATATCTACATAGGTCAATTAGGTTGCTTAGCTATAATTATGTTTCACATGAGGTGGCAAGGGTTTAGGGTGATGATATCAAATTATCTTCCAGGAATCATGAATCCTTAGAATGCAGGTGTATGAGAGGTTCAACAGCACAAGAATAACAAAACAAACATGGTAAGTTGCAATACTATGCATTCAATCCTTAACTGATTGCAATTATTTTTTTCGTAGAAATTATTTAGTCACATACATTTTATAGATGGTTTTGCTGTTTAGTTCTGTTATTTGAAGAAAAGATATCAGACTTTAAAGACTGCACAGAATGAAAATATTCCCAAGATTATATAGAAAATTATCAATGGCAATACAGTATTCCCTTCTGACTAGTCAATTATCCTGCTCACTTCTCTCTACCTCATATTTTCCCTATTAAAATTCTTGGGTTTCTCTTGGAATAAACCAAACAATTTTGGAGGCATGGAGTCATTTCTTAAAGCCATTAACACAGAAGTTCATTCTCATTGTAAAATTTATTTTCAGCAAATACAGAGGGAGTATGATACAGTTGAAAGAATACTGCTCCACCTTTTTCTCTTTCAGCCAGCCAAGATGACAAAAGGGAAGAAGGCCAAGGGGAAGAAGGTGGCTCCAGCCCCTACTGTAGTAAAGAAGCAGGAGGCCAAGAAAGTGGTCAATCCTTTCTTTGAGAAGTGTCCCGAGAACTTTGGCATTGGTCAGGACATCCAGCCCAAAAGGGACCTTACTCGATTTGTCAAATGGCCTTGGTACATTAGAGTGAAGCATCAAACGTCTATCCTTTATAAGTGTTTGAAGGTTCTACCAGCAATTAACCATTTCACCCAGCCTTTGGATCGTCAGACAGCTACTCGACTGCTTAAACTGGCTCACAAGTATAGACCTGAGATAAAGCAAGACAAGAATCAAAGGCTGATGGCTCGGGATGAACAAAAGGCTGCAGCAAAGGAGATGTCCCCACTAAGAGACCACATGTTCTCAGAGCAGAACTGTTACTACCCTGGTAGAAAACAAGAAAGCACAGTTGGTAGTGATTGCACATGACGTGGACCCCATTGAGCTAGTGGTGTTCCTGCCTGCCTTGTGCTGGAAAATGGGGGTTCCTTACTGTATTATGAAAGGTAAAGCGAGACTCAGTCGCTTAGTTCACAGAAAGACTTACACAAGCATTGCCCTCACACAGGTTAATCCTGAAGATAAGGGAGCCCTGGCTAAGCTGGTGGAAGGCATCAAAGCCAATTATAATGACAAATATGATGAGATCTGCTGTCACTGGGGTGACAATGTTCTGGGTCCAAAATCATTGGCTTTTTTTGCCAAGCTGGAAAAGGCAAAAGCTAAGGAACTTGCAACCAAATTGGGTTGAATGTGTATTTGATTTTTCCCTACATAAAAACTAAAATTTAAACAACAACAACAAAAAAAAAAGAATACTGCTCCAGAGTCAAATCACATGAATTCAAATCTTACCAATGGCATGTGCTGTGTACCCTTGGGCAAGCCACTTAACCTCATGAGTTTTAGTTTCCTCATCTACAAAATAAAGTGTTGAACCACATGATTTCCTAGTTTTAAATCTATGATCTCAGATCTCATTTTAGAGAATGGTTAGGGATTAGAAGTTTGATCAGTTTGAAGTAGAAGAGGGAAAGTCTTGAATCTGTGATTTCACATTTTGTAATAATAGCATGTTTACCTACTATGGCAAACTATAAGGCAGATAAAAGTAATATTGTCTCTATTTTACAGATGAGGAAACTGAGGTTTTAGGAGATTAAGTAACTTGACCATGTTCACATAGCAAATGCTGTCTCAAAAAGTATTTGAACTTAGATCTGCCAAACTCCAAGACCAGTGCCCTACCCCATAACATGATCCCACTTCTCATCTTTTCTTTTTCTTTTAAGAATTATCTAAGCGATCCTTATCTTAAGAAACAGTTTATAAAAATGTCTCTAAATGCAAGGTAGATTTGAGTCAGTTGAATTTAAATATTTTTTCCTTAGAAATAAAAAAAAAATTGGGGCACCTAGGTGGCACAGTGAGTAGAGTGCTAGCTCTGGAGTCAGGAGGACCAAGTTTGGGTCCAGTCTCAGACATTTACACACTCACACAAACACACACACACACACACACACTAGCCTTGTGACCTTGGGCAAGCTACTTAACCCCAATTGCTTTAAAAAAAAAAAAAGAAAAAATATTGCATAAAAATTGAATTCAGTCATCAAGTATTAATGGAACACTGATAAGTACCAGAGTAGTGATGTAACAGAATGTGCCAGGATGATATGCTGCATATAAGAAACCACTATCACTTGGCCTCACCAGATTCCGTCATTTCTTTTTTTCTCCCTCTCTTTTTTATTTTTTAGTTTACATCATTCATTTCCACAAGATTTTGATTTACAAATTTTGTTCCCATTTTTCCCCTACCCACCAACCCAAAACAGCAATCCCACTGAAGATCCCCTCCCCCAATATGCTCTTTCCCCCATCCTCCCTCCAACTGTCCAGTAGGGCGCTTTGGATCTCTATGCCCCAGTAACTGTATATCTTATTTCCCAGTTACATGTAAAATAATAATACTATATATATATATATATATATATATATATATACATTTTTTAAACATTTTAATTTTAGGGGCAGACAGGTGGTGCAGTGAGTAAGAGTGCCGGCCCCAGAGTCAGGAGACCCGCTCTTGGTTCTGGCCTCAGATACTTAGCACCCACATAAAATAACTGGCCATGTAACCTTGAGCAAGTTACTTAACCCCAATTGCTTTTAAAAATGTAAAAAGATAAATAAACATTTGATTTTAAAACTTAAAATTCCAGATTCTTTCACTTCCTCCCTCATTACCCACCCTTACTGGAAAGATAAGCAATTCAGTATAGGTTGTACATGTGTAACTATACAAAACATTTGCATAATGCATATATTGTGAAAGACTGACTATATTTCCCTCCATCCTATCCCAATCCCCAACTTTTCTATTCTCTACTTTGACCCTGTCCCTTTTAAAAAATGTGTGCTTCCAACTTCCCATCCCCCCAACCTGCCCTCCCCTGCATCCCCACCTCTCATTTCCTTCCCCCCTACTCTCCTGTAGGGTAAGATACCCTATTTACTGTGTATGTCATTCCCTCTGTAAGCCAAATTCATTGAGAATACGCTTGACTCATTGCCTTTTGCCTTCCTGTCCTTCCCCTCCATTGTAACTGCTTTCCCTTGTGTCTTCTATATGAGATAATTTACCCCATTCTGTCTCTCCCCATCTCCTCTCACCTATTAATTTCACCTTTTAAGTATCATCCCTTCCTATTCAATTGTTCTTGTGCCCTCTGTCTATGTATACCAGTATACATAAATACACACACTCATATAAGTATTCATACACCTATATACCCTCCTATATAGACATATATATGTATAAAATATATACACATATTACTATTCCCTTCTATTTTCATACTGAGAAAAGTTTCATCAGTTACAATTATCATTTTTTCCATGTAAGAATGTAAATAGTTCAACTTTGATAAGTTCCTTATGATTTCTTTTCTTTTTCCATCTGGCAAATTTGGCCTCAGTTTCCTCATTTGTAAAATGACAGAATTGGCCTGAGGTCAAGTGTCCCTTATAACTCCAAACTTAAAATGTTATAACTACTTTGGGGATAGAAATTAATAGAATTAAAACTAGGAGAGAGCATTTTGAAATTTCCAATCTGTTTTCCATATTCAAATGTTGTGTTTTTCTTTGAAAATGCATTTCATTATGTTTGGGATAAGTTTGTACCCTTCCATCAGTTTAATTATAGGAATTTATTATGAATAGAAAGACTATTGCATATTCCCAAGTGTCACATTAATTGCTACAACAATTAATTTTATTTTAATCTAATAGCCTTAATTAAGTTTGACAGGAAAGTTATATCTAATTTTCACTTTTCTTGGTACTTTTCCTGATTTAAGAATGATTGACAAATTTTATTCTCCTAGTTTATGGATATCTGGCTAAATATGGTTGAAGATGTTTAAATGATATGATGCTCAAGGCCTCAGGAACCTAATTTATTCTATAACTTCTCTAACAGTTACAGATAGAGTAGTTAAATATAGAGTAAGACTTGTTAAACTCTCAGTATTCTGTAGGCTCAGATATTTCTTTCCACCTCTAAATTTAAAAAAAAGGAAGACAAAGAGAAGGGGGTACATGTCTTTGAGAATTAGACATAGCATGGATAGAAATGTCTTCCATAGAAAATGAAACAATTTTCCTTTATTGTATTATAAATAAAACATGTATTGTAGAAATGTGCGGCATGCAGTTTCAAACAAGAAAAATTGATCTATTTTTCCAAATAAATACCACTAGCAGAGCCTACCTACACACATTATCAATTCTTTAAACATTTATTGTGTACCAACTAAGACCACGTTTTCCTTTCAGTGATTTCATTACAAAAGACACGCTGGCAGTATTCTCAATGAGTTTATAGCCAGCAGTATATAATCTAATATGATACTTTAAAAAATGTTTTTAAGTACCAATATATGGGATGAATAGGTGGCGTAGTGAATAGAATGCTGGCCCCAGAGTCAGGAGGACCTGAGTTCAGATCCGATTCAGACACTTACACACACACACACACACACACACACACACACACACACGCACGCACACACACACACAAACTAGCTATGTGACCTTGGGCAAGTTACTTAACCCCAATTGCCCTCCAAAAAGCAAAAAGAAAAAAAATACCAATATACTCCTAGTCATTGAGTAACAAAATATGCATGTAATCAATCAACAAATATTAATTAACACTTACTTTGTCAGACACTATGCTAGTCACTGGGGATGCAATGACAAAAATTAAAGTAGTCCTTCCTCTCTAAGTTAGATTCTATCAGAAATATAAGAACTAAAATAAAGATGAAATAGTAAATTCACTTCTGGGATACACTAGCTCTTATCCCAGTATTCTCTCACCACTCCAGTCCCCTAGATTAGAATATCAGTGTTAGAGGAAAAAGGCAAGTGACATTTACATGAATAGTCATAGAGAAGGGGAAGACAATGGAAAACCACTCTTGCAAGAAAACCCCAAATGGAGTCATAAAGAGTCAAACACAACTGAAAACAACTGAACAGGAACACTAATGCATTGTTGATGGAGTTGTGAACTGATTCAACCATTCTGGAGAGCAATTTGGAACTATGCCCAAAGGCCTATAAAACTGTCCATACCCTTTGACCCAGCAATGCCACTTGTAGGTCTGTATCCCAAAGAGATCATAAAAATGGGAAAAGCACCCACATGAACAAAAATATTTATAGCAGCTCTTTTTGTGGTGGCAAAGAATTAGAAACTGAGGGGATATCCATCAATTGGGGAATGGTTGAACAAGTTGTGGTATATGAATGTAATAGAATACTATAGTGATATAAGAAATGATGAGCAGGTAGACATCAGAAAAACCT
Source organism: Petaurus breviceps papuanus (assembly GCF_028583685.1). Lineage (NCBI taxonomy): Eukaryota > Metazoa > Chordata > Mammalia > Diprotodontia > Petauridae > Petaurus > Petaurus breviceps. The sequence goes on from NW_027185655.1 coordinate 82,157,983, forward strand.
GGAAAGATTTATATGAACTGATGCTGAGTGAAATGAGCACATCTAGGAGAACATTATACATAGTAACAGCCACATTGTCTGAAGATAACCTTTGACAGACTCAGGTCTTCTCAGCAATGCAAGGTTCTAAGAAAACTCAAAAAGGCTCTTAATGGAAAATGCCATCCCACATACAGAGAAAGAACTTTGGAGTCTGAATGGAGATGGAAGCATACTATTTACTCTACTTTTCTTTTCTTGTTTTCTTTTGTTTCTTTTTTCTTGTGGTTCCTTCCATTAATTCTAATCCTTCTTTACATCATGACAAATGTAAAAATACATTTAATATGAATGTGTAAGTAGAACCTATGTGAGATTGCACACCCTCTGGGGAAGGGGGGAGGAAAGAGAAGGGGAGAAAATTTAAAACTCAAAATCTTGTGGAAGTTAATGTTGAAAACTAAAGAATAATTAATTGTATTAAAAAAGAAAAATCTATCAAAAGGTTATTGTGTTTAGCAATTAAAAGGTCACTGGGGGGGGGGTGGCTAGATGGCAGAGTGAATAGAGCACTGGCCCTGGAGTCAGGAGGACCTGAGTTCAAATCCGATCTCAGACACTTAACACAATAACTAGTGTGTGACCTTGGGAAGTCACTTAACCCCAAATGCTTACCTTCTCCCCTCCAAAAGAGCAAAATAATCATAATAAAAGGTCATTGGTGACAGAAAGGAAGGAAGAAAGAAAGAAAGAAAGAAAGAAAGAAAGAAAGAAAGAAAGAAAG
>NW_027185655.1:82158755-82236845 GCF_028583685.1 Petaurus breviceps papuanus
AAGAAAGAAAGAAAGAAAGAAAGAAAGAAAGAAAGAAAGAAAGAAAGAAAGGAAGGAAGGAAGGAAGGAAGGAAGGAAGGAAGGAAGGAAGGAAGGAAGGAAGGAAGGAAGGAAGGAAGGAAACAACTGAACAACAAAAAAAGAATGAGTCCTGGTCCCAAGAGGCTGGTCCAATGTTCTTGACCCTAAGGGAAGGTCATCTATGCTGCTGAGTGACCCAGGTAGTCACTAGATCAGATTCAGTCCTGTAGGAAGTTAGCACTTAATGAGAGAGGGTCAGAATTTTGGAAATTTTGTTTTTATTTTTTTTCTGGGTATTGCTAGGTGGCTTTATTATAATCTAAATCAGGGCTTCTTAAAGTTTTTCCACTAGTAACCACTTTCTGACACAGAGTGTCAGAAATTCTGTCAGACATTTCTGACACAGAGCATCTTAAATGGTTTTCAGAATTGATTAATATTTTGATATTATAATCATCAATGCAGAGAACACCTCTTCGCTTAAGTACATAGTACAAAATGGCAGAAGTATATTTAGTTCCATGAAATTGTTGGAAATTCTGTCCTAATCCCAAGCCAAAATTCAGTTAATGTTTTTATATGTACCGTAAAAACACTGCAATTCATAACATACCATAGTCTTGATCTGATCCAAGGTGTTTCTGGCAGTGTTCATTGGCATTATGTGGCTTGACAGCATGAGCAGTGCAAAATGTGCATATTGTGTGTTCACAACCAAAGATAATAGTGAAGTTGAATGATACAACATGGGCGAGCTCTGCCAGAAACACCTCAGATTCATTATGTATTTGATTTTGACTTAATTTTTGGTTGTTATGTTGAGAAACCTTTTACTATTGCCAAATTTTTCACAACACCCATACTCAATTAAGCAGCCCCATCAGGGGTTGAGACCCATAGTTTAAGAAGCATGGATAAATCTTCAAGCATTTGCATAACACTGCTCTCAATGGTAGAAATCAATTGCTCAGTGTTTTTGTCGCTGCTCTGGGGGCAGAGTTGTTGAGACTTGGGAGAAGAAAGATTTTGAGTTTTCTAGCTTCCAGCTTCTAGAAAAAAAAAACTTTATTACATATTCTATTCAGAAAGAGGTTTCAGAAGGGAGAGAGACTCTAAGAAGAAGTCTCCATAAAGAGGACTCCATTTTTGGTACTGAGCAGGATCATGATGGTGACCAAAGGCAGTGACCCTCATGCCAGCAATGTGGAGGAAGACACCTTGTAGATCTTCTTCCCTAAAGAGTTTGAGACAGCAGAAAGTCTTCTAAATCCCCAAGTCCACGTGCTTCTAGAGCATAGAAAGCAACAGAACAAATGTGAAGAGGAGGAACAGCAACTTTCAAAAGTTTTCATGAAAACTTCCAATTATACTCCATGTTTTAGCCATTTTAAAACAGGGAAACTAGAGCTCTGAGTTGGTTCCTCCAGAAAAGGTTCCATAAGTTAGAGGTGACCTGTTTAGCAAACATTTGTCCTGAAACAGTGGAAGTTAAGGTTCTGATGCCAAGACTAGAGGGTGGATTTGAAGATGATGAATTGCAACAGACTCTTGATGATATCCAGACCAAGAGAAGCTTTCAGTGTTTGTACTAGGGACCCAGCCCTTCAGTGAAGACAGGAGAGGAAATTTCCCCAAATTCCTCTGCAACTGAGAAGAACTCAGAATTCCTCCAGACCTCATACAGAAATTTAGCCACAAAAGTTGTTCAAGCCTCCTGTGGACAAGGCAATGCAAAGTATTCGTGCATCAACAAGTAATTCAAACTTGTGAATAGTTGTCATTCTGCTTGACTCTTGGAATATTTGAGATGTGACAAAGGCCAGGAATATCACTGAAATCGAAAAGGAGCTTTGGGGTGATTTACTTTCTTGAAAAGTTTTCAGGGGCGGAGCCAAGATGGCGGAGTAGAAGCACGACCTTCCTGCGGCTCCAGCTTCCACCCTCCCAAATCCATGTAAAAAGGGGATTCTAAACAAACTTTGGAGCTGCAGAACCCACAAAATGACACAGAGAAGTCCTCCCGCTGAGGACGGCAAGAATTGGCCAGGCAGTGCTCTGGGAGCTGAGCCCAGCCCCACTCCGAGGCTTTAGCCCCAGGGCGGGCCTGACCAGCCGCCAGCCAGAGGGACAACAGATCAGCAGCAGCTGTGGCTGTTTCCAGATTTATCAATACATAGATGCGAGGGACAAGGTGAGAGGCCAGCGCAGTCTGGACTTAGGGACCCAGGAAGTGGGAGTGCATGGCTTTTACCCTCAGAGCGAGAAACCACTGAGACACCAGCACAGCCTGCCAGTGCCACGTGGCGGCTTCAGCTCCTGGCCTGCAGAGTGTAGGGGGACCAAGCACCAGTCTGAGGGGTCATCACTCTTTCTTTAACCTGCTTGGATCTAGATTGCAATCTAGGGTGGAGGTCCTGGGATGTGTGTCCAGCTTGCCAGAGCCTGTGGAGACCTCAGAGAGGGCACCCATCTAATACCTCTGGCAGCTGAGAAAACCCCAGCGTTTGGGACGAAAACTCCCCTGTCTGGTGGCAGAGTCCTACTGTGGCAAAAAGCCCAAAAGTCAAATCATTGAGTGGCAAAATGAGCAGGCAAAGGAAACAAAGCAGACAGAAGATTCCAACATTACACTCCTATTTTGGGGATAAGAAGGAGCAAGGCATGGAACAGGAGGAAAACAGTGAAGTCAGAACTCCTGCACCAAAAGCTTCAAAGGAAAATACAAGCTGGTTACAGGCCATAGAGGACCTTAAGAAGCAGATAAGAGAAGTGGAGGAAAAATTGGGAAGAGAAATGAGAACAATGCAAGAAAATTATGAAATGAGAGTCAACAGCTTGACTGAAGAAAATAATACCTTAAAAAACAGACTGACTCAAATGGCAAAGGAGGCTCAAAAAGGCAATGAGGAGAAGAATGCCTTAAAAAGTCAAATTTGCCAGATGGAAAAAGAATCTCAAAAGCTCACTGAGGAGAATAATTGCTTCAGAATTAGATTGGAGCAAATGGAAGCTAATGACTTTATGAGAAATCAAGATGCTGTTAAACAGATCCAAACAAATGAAAGAATAGAAGGCAATGTGAAATATCTCATGGGAAAAACCACTGACCTGGAAAATAGATCCAGTAGAGATAATTTAAAAATTATTGGACTGCCTGAGAGCCATGACCAAAGTAAGAGCCTGGAAAGCATCCTCCAGGAAGTTCTCAAAGAAAACTGCCCTGATGTTTTAGAACCAGAGGGCAAAATAGAGGTTGAAAGAATCCACCAATCACCTCCTGAAAAAGATCCCAAAAAGAAAACTCCTAGGAATATTATAGCCAGGTTCTGGAATTCCCAGATTACGGAGAGAATATTACAAGCAGCCAGGAAGAAACAATTTGAATATTGTGGAAACACAATCAGGATAACCCAGGATCTGGCAGCTTCTACACTGAGGGATCAAAGGGCCTGGAATCTGATATTCCGGAGGTCAAGGGAGCTGGGATTAAAACCAAGAGTCACCTACCCAGCAAAATTGAGTATCATGTTTCAGGGGAAAATATGGTCATTCAGTGGAATACAGGACTTTCAAGCATTCTTGCTGAAAAAACCAGAGTTGAATAGAAAATTTGACATTCAGATACAAGAAGCAAGAGAAGCATGAGAAGGTAAACAGGGAAAAGAAATCATAAGGAACTTATCAAAGTTGAACTATTTTTTTTTGAAGCAATCGGGGTTGAGTGGCTTGTTCAGGGTTGCATGGCCAGTTATTGTTTCTGGGTGTGGTGCTGAGTGTCTGGGCCCGGATTTGATCCGGTTCGTCCCGGCACTGGAGCCGGTGCTCTTGCTCGCTGAGCCACTTGGCCAAAGTTGAACTATTAACATTCCTACATGGAAAAACAATAATTGTAACCTATGAAACTTTCCTCAGTAGTTGAAGGGATTAGAAATATATATGTCTTTATATGAGGGTATGCGGGCATATGAATACATATGTGAATGTGTGTATATACATTTACAGGTATACATAGATAGAGGGCACGGGACCAATTTAACAGGAAGGGATGATACCTAAAAGGTGAAATTAAGAGGTGAGAGGAATATAATGAGAGGAGATGGGAAGAGACAGAGTGGGGCAAACTATCTCATACAGAAGAGGCAAGGGAAAATGGTTACAATGTAGGGGAAGAATAGGAAGGCAAAAGGGAATAGGTCAACCTTATTCCTATTGAATCTGGCTTGAGAAGGGAGGGAAATACACACTAAATAGGGGATCTCACTCTCCAGGAGAATAGGAGGGGAAGGGGATGAGATGGGGGATGATGGAAGGGAGGGCAGGCTGGGGGGGAGGGAAGTTGGAGGCACCCACTTTTGAAAAGGGACAGGATCAAAGTAGAGAATAGAACAAGTGTGAGGTGGGATAGGAGGGAGGGAAATATATTCAGTCTTTTACAATACATCTACTATGTTATTGTTTTGCATTAGCCACACATGTACAACCTATACTGAACTGCTTGTCCCCCCAGTGGGGGTGGGTGGCAGGGGGGGGAAGGGAATGAATCTGGAATTGAAAGTTTTAAAATCAAATATATATATATATATATATATATATATATGTGTGTGTGTGTGTGTGTGTACTATTATTAATACCATCTTACATGTAATTAAGAAAAAAGATATATAGGCACTGAGGCATAGAGATCCACTGGAAAATTTGAAACGGGTATGGAAGAAAATATGGGAGAGAGCAGATTGGAGGTGGGGATATCCTGTGGGACTGCTGTTTTGGGGGGATGGGTGGGGGAAAAACGGGGAGAAATTTTGTAACTCAAAATCTGGCGGAAACGAATGATGTAAATCAGCAGTTAATAAAGCATTTAAATTAAAAAAAAAAAAAAGAAAAGTTTTCAAATCAGGTAATAGCCCAGTACCTCGATGCTTACATCATCCTCTCCAACCCTTCTCTTCAAGGACAATGCTTAAGGGGAAAGAGTGATATGGGAAAATAATAAGGAATTTGGCACTTCATTTATATTCACATTTCTTGTTTGAATTTCAAGTTATTATGAAATATTATCTACCCAGATTAGGAACGTAAAAATAGCTGTAGTAAACAGAAATTTATGTGTCATATAAATAATGGAAGGAAAAATCAAAATGAACCTAAATGTTTAAAAGTCTTAAGAAACAGAAAACCTGAACAGTTCATAATCTCAAAGAATCACATAGTCAATTTGGCCAAAACTCAGAAGGAAGAAGAAAGAGAAATTACTGGCAGTATTAGAGCATCACTGTGTATAAATTTGAAAGAGCCTTGATTTAGAAGGTTCAGTTTGACCTCTGGCATATACTCAAGGCTTCAAGGTTTTGGAGCAGGAGGGAATATGTGGGATTTACTCTTATCTAACACCTGCCCTGGAAAAGGGTACTCTCTGGGTTTAAGCTAGATCTTGATTTTAAATGCCATTCAATTCAATATAGGCTTGGCATATCACAGAAATGGAAGATGAGAGAGAATGAGACTTGATTCTGGTTGTGTCATCACAGTGAACTAAGTTTGGGGCAGTTTTCTTTTCAAGCCCTAAATTTCAGCATTGGTTTCTGAAAGCTCATGCAAAAACTTTTTGCAGTTGCTTCTCCCACACCCCAAAATCTCTTACTGTAATCTAATCTAATAATAGAAAGGGCATTAGGTGGATTTTGTATTGGACATCCAATTAATTGTGCAATTCCTAAGAAGTAAGTAGATTTACTGAAGGAAATAAAATTATTTTTCATAAAGATAACCCAGCATGCTGTCTGTCTCTGTCTCTCTCTCTCTCTTTCACCGTCTCTGTCTCTGTCTCTGTCTCTCTCTCTCTGTCTCTCTCTCTCTCTGTCTCTCTCTCTCTCTCTCTCTCTCTCTCTCTCTCTCTCTCTGTCTCTCTCTCTCTCTCTCTCTCTCTCTCTCTCTCTCTCTCTCTCTCTCTCTCTTTTTCTCCAGTTATCTCACTTTCAATGGAAGAGTTCATTCATACTGTGTATATTCTCATTTACTATTCACTATATGTATTTTTATGACATATGGTGGGGAAAGAGTCAAACCTTGTGTGTGTGTGAATATATGTATTTGCATGTGGATAAATATAATTTGAAGCAGTCTTCCCTGTTAAAGGGATAAAAATAAGCAGCTTGAAACTTAATTTTCCCCCCAAAGACTAACAATATTTAGAGGAGTAGGTAGATACAATTCTAGCCTCTCTATCTAAGGAGTGAATAGAAACCAGCCCCATCTGCCACCCAAATTTCCTACTTCGTTTCCTGGAAGGAAAGATAGAGAAAGGTAGGCAGAGGAGATTCTAGAGATATCTATCCTTCCCTCCCTTTGAGCTACTTCTAGACAGACACCTGTGGATATATGGTGTCTACACAAGTAAAGGGATTATGTATCTGTATCCTGAGGCCCTGTGAGTAGGCCATTGAACATGGACTAGAACACGCTTGTTCTGGCAAGGTGTCATACTGTTCCTGACAGTCATCTTCTTCTCCAAGGGAGCTAGAGTCACTGCCCAGGATTCCTTCCAAAGTGTAGCCAGCACTGACTGAGGAGCCAGGATCTTTGAATCTACCAAATTCAAAAAGTTACCTCCAAGCCTGAGCTCATTTATCTTGAAACTAGTGCTTACCTACGCAGAAAACAGAGCACAAAGATAAAAGCACAGTTGGGGTCCTGGATTCAAGTTTACTTAGTTGAATTCACCTGCTCTAGCTGCCAAGTGGGAGAAGTATAGGAAAACAGGCACTGTTCTTCTCCCATCAACCCAGGAAAATCTAAAGTATTAGATAGGAGAGAATCAAAGAAGAAAAAGCTAGAAATTGCCTTCTTTTTTTTTCCTAAGTATAAAGTCCTTTCAGCACTTAGTCACCCCATGTCTGGAAACAGCCAGGGAGTACATCATCCTCATACCACCAAAGCATTGAACTGGCACTCTTGGTTGGTCAGAACCAGGAAGGACAGTTTTGTGCATGCCCTGTTCACAAACAGATGAATGTATTTTGAAAAATTCATCAAAACGTTATGTCAAATAGTATCTGACCATGGGGCAGCTAAGGACAGAAGCAAATTAAATATTCTTTCTCATTTATGATTGGTTTCCTGAATATTTAATTATAATGTCTGACATTGACATAGAGTTTTGAAGTGTATAAAGTACATAGTGTTTTCTAAACTTTTTAGAGTTGACACCTTGACAAAAAAATTGGCATACACATACTTTTCATAAAACAATCTATGCAAATAATTTTCCTAACTCATGTTATTTAAATTGGGTGGATGGGTAATAGAGTGAATAGATATCTTGCTTGGGAGTCAGATATTCCTAGGTATAAAGTCAATCATGAGCAGTTCTCCTGAGGACTGCTGTTGTGAATAACTTTAAAGTTCTGATCACATAGTATAGTGAACTCTCTATTTATTCTGCAATAAACTAAAGCAAAACATTAACAACAATATAACATAATTATTTATAGCCACATAGTCCTAAAGAAAACATATCATTCAGTAAGTCACAATCTCATCGATCAGTAGTGAGTACCCAAGTAAAAGTCTTCTTTTATCTTGACTTTAGGCTGACTTCCAATCATCCTTAAAGGGTAATCATACTTGAGTCAATCATCCTTAAGGGGTAGTAGAAAGTACAATAGCCATCCACTCCTATGTCACAGTAAGTCATTATTTCATCAGCCAACGCTAATGTCCTTTCACCTTAACTCTGGGCTGACTTCCAAACTCCATGGCTTCTTTTCCATGAAGAGGAAGGCCACTCTCCAATCACAGGTCATGTGACTAGTCCACTACAAGCCCTTTGCTGTTTCTGTTTCTGGGAAGACGAAGTTTAACAGAGCCACAACAATATTTACGCTCATTAAGTTTAGTATAGATACAACAATATTCATACACATTGCCAGCATTATCATCTCAATTCATTTTCTATCTGATAAAGTAACACAAATGAACAGACAAAGCTTGTCTGAGAAATCAAACACAAATTAGCAGTAAAGTCCCAGGACTTCTGCAGACAGCAGTAAGCCCTCTTTCAGAACTTCTGTAAACATAAGTAAAAGTCCTCTTTCAGGACATCTGTAAACAGCAGCAAAGTCTTCTTTCAGGACTTCTGTAAACAGCAGTAAAGTCTTCTTTCAGAGCTTCTGGATCAGTAGTAAAATCCTCCTTTAGGACTTCTGTTTAAAAACAACACATAAAGCTTTTTTCTGACAGATCAACAGAGTGCTACAGAGTGCCAAAATCACAATCATTCTCATTCTCAGTTCTGCTTGGTGCCAGCTCGTGTTCAAGCATTTAACTTTTCTGTTCCTTCCTGTTGTATCCTTCCTTTTCCGCAAGTTTTTCCCACTCTGGGCTCCTAGTTTGTAATATCAGTTTGTAAAATCAATTTGTAAAACCAGTCTTCAAAATCACATCCCCCCCTTCCCCCCCCCCCCAGTCTCACAGCAGTAACTCTACCCCTTCCCCCTGCCAGCACTCTGCCCAGCAACAACTCATGAATTGTTTATCTCTGCTTGGAACAATAACAAGCTACACCTATGAATCTTTCACTGAACAATCTATAAACATTTTAGCTTAGGCAAATGTTATCTCCCCTTAGTAAGTGGTCAGCTGCCCCTAAGAATCCTTCAAAGCACTATCTATAGGTTAAGTCCTTAGCCAATTATCCACATACTGAGTCTCTGTTAGCCTTGGTTCCCAACATCCATCTTGTCAAACATGACACTGATGGGTGGCAGACTAGGCACTTCCCAGTCAGCCCTTGACCACTAGCTGACTTAGTGATGTTTCAGGCTTAAAACTACACCTCCAGGTAGCCCCACTTTGGGCTATTTCCAAGAGAATTATGGGCAATATGCTTGCACAATTGACATTAAAAGTGCATGTTCCTTAAGCACTGACCACTCCTCAACTCCTCCCTAACCCACCCTTACTCATCTAGTTAGAATAATTGACATCTGATTAATTGACTAATTGTAATGGGAATGCAAATTTGGAAGATCTTCCCTGCCCCTAGGCTAAAGTGCACCTGAAGCCTGGAGTGGGAGGCTTGTTTTTCAGTAGATACTTCTTGATTGGCCAGTGCGTCAATAAGGTTGTTACATTCTCTGAGCCAGGAGAAGGCTATATAAGCCCTGATGTGTAGCTTTGTTTTGGGGCTCAGTTTGAGAAGTGTTCTGTGATTTGATATGGATTCTGGGAAGCCATTGTCCTGAGGCCCCCGGCTTTGAAAAAACCCAGATGTTGAAACCCAGATGTTGACTGGGTATGGATGTAATGGTTGGGCAGTTTGAAATCTGTCTACTAGAACTGTTTCTGTCTTGATAATTCTGTCTGTGTACTTTGAAATTCGGGGTGCTGACCTTTTCCCCTGAACAAGGTAAACCAATATATGTCTGACTGATTAAAGTAAGCTTGTTAACCCATTTTGAGTTGCTTTCCTTTAACAAAGCAGATCTAAGAACCTGTATTGGCAGCAAACCCTGAGGACGCTTGGGGTGCTTGCTGCTACACTAATTCAATAATTAAAAGACTCCTTAAAAACTATGCCTTTATCTTCTTTAAGTTTGCAGGTCCTCTAAGAACTGTTGCCCGCCATACACCGTAGTGATATACTTGTAGGTTCCTTAAGAACCTTTGCCCACTGTAAAGCATAACGATAAACTTTTACAATCCTGACTTCAAGACAGCTTGGGCCTACTGAATTCTTTTCAGACTGAATTGCATGGATTCTAGTCATTGATAATGATAATTTATAGGCAGGGCTTCTCTTTGAGACACCAGAGCTGAAGCAGGGACTACACAGGGACTGTTTGCCTTAAGGGCAGGAGAAATGATGGGTCAGTCTTACTCCATACCCCAAGACTCACCTCTGGGATATCTTTTGGACAACTGGAAAAAACTTGGTCTTCAAGACCTCAAGAAGAAAGGATGGGCCAGTTTCCCCCTACACTTGGGGATCTGTGCCTAAGTTATCTTAAAGCAAGTCTTACCTGGCCTCCATTATCATCTATCTGAAGGCCAAGCAAGCATGTGATTTGTGCCGAGGATTTCTGACAATCATCTGTGAGCTTTTGGAAACTTCCTGTCAGTTTCTCTCTCTGTTCTGTGTTTGTGTGGCTGTGTGAATGAGTGTGAGTGAGTATTCTAACACCCTGTAAGGTTAAATCTGCCGCTGGACTGCTGGACATTCCTTTGGAATGCTGTTATCTCTTTCCCTCCTCCTCCCTTCCCCCACTGCTGTATGCAGGTTGGAGAGGGAGAGGAAGAGAGGAAAATATTGTCTTGTTTAGGTTATATGATGGTAAATGCAAGTCTAAGAGTATAGGAAAAGCAAGAAAGTTTAAGCATATAGAAAAGAAAGGAGCATGGGTAGGAAGTTAAAATAGGTATAAGTTATTTGCTATTGAAAAGTGTGAACAGGAGTTTTAAGATCTTTAAAAGTTTGAAAATCTCCTCATCTTCATTCCACTTTGGCCCTCAGGTCAAAGAGGCAGGCAGACGAACATTTAACTATTTCCTACCTCACCTAAAACAGTAAAGGTTTGTGTATCAGAATGTAACTGAAAGGCAATTGAATGCATTCTGATCATTTTTGAAAAGTGTCACTCCTAATTTAATGCTAAAGATAAGTCAGAATTCATTTAACTATTTGGAATTTAGGAAAATTGGAATGTTTTTTAAGATTTGATAAGAAAAACTAGGTTTTATTGAGTTCTCTAGTAGTGAGATAAGGGAATAGGTGCCACTCCCCAAAAAAATCACTTTTGCTGGAGAGGTCAAAATTATCATTTTCAAAGAAGTTTTTTAAGGAGTGGACACATAAAGTTTATTAGGGAAAAAGTTAGAACAGATAAAAACATTTGAGCAGATTTTGTTAAAGCCTTTCTCACCAGATCAGATAAGGAGAGAGTGCTGAACAATAATAGGGAATTTGAGTTGCCATCCCCCACTTGAAAAATAAAAAGATGGGGGGAGAGACATAGCAGCTATATTGAGGGCCCCACTGGCAACAGCCCAGGACCCTGGGTACCCTAAAGCCCACACCTCTAGGGATACTGATGACCCTCTCTCCTTTCAAAACCCTGGGTCTACAACCAGGCTCTGCAACTGTGGGAAGAGAAGAAAAGTCTCTGCACTTGGTAAGTCTAATTTTCTATCAATAATTTTTGCATGTGATGAATTGGAAAGGCAATTAATGTCATAATGTCATTGTGTTATTATGGTAACTCTAAATTATAAAATCCTATTAACAGGCAGTTTTCAGATAAAGAAATTAAAGTTATCTATAAGCACATGAAGAAGTGCTCTAATTCACTATTGATTAGAGAAATGAAATCAAAACAACTCTGAGGTACCACATCTCACCAGTCACATTGGCTAAGATGACAAAACAGGAAAACAATAAATGCTGGAGAGGATGTGGGCAAATTGGAACACTAATGCATTGCTGGTGGAGTTGTGAACTGATCCAGCCTTTCTGGAGAGCAATCTGGAACTATGCCCAAAGGGCTATAAATACTTTCATACCCTTTGATCCAGCAATGCCACTCCTAGGGTTATATCCCAAAGAGATCATAGAAGTGGGAGAAAGACCCATATGTACAAAAATGTTTATAGCAGCTCTTTTTGTGGTGGCAAAGAACTGGAAATTAAGGGAGTGCCCATCAATTGGGGAATGGCTGAACAAATTGTGGTATATGCATGTTATAGAATACTATTGTGCTATAAGAAACGAGGAGCAGACGGTCTTCATATTTACATGAAGAGGCTTATACAAACTGATGCTAAGTGAGAAGAGTAGAACCAGGAGAAATTTGTACACAATTACAGACACAACGTATGTGTGATGATCAGCTTTGATAGACTGGACTCCTCTCAGCAATGCAGTGATATAAGTCAATCCCAAAAGACTCATGATGGAGAGAAATATGTGCATCCAGAGAAAGAACTGAGTTTATATACAGGTGGAAGCAAAATACCTGATCTTTATCTTCCTCTTATTTGGTTTTATGTCCTCTTTACCCTTTTATATTCCAGCTGATACAATCCATCTTTATAACCCGACTAATGTATAATGTGAAAGTATTTACAGATCCTATACTTGAGTATATGCTGCCATGGGGTGGGGGGGGGGTTAGCAAAATATGAATGATGACAAAAAAGAGAAAGTGAAACATAAGAAAATAATATATTTGGAGAATAGATCAAGAAAATATAAAAATAATTGGACTACCTAAAAGTTATGATAAAAAAAAAGGATCTTGATACAATAATAAAAGAAATAATTAAAGAAAATTGTCCTGTAGCTTTAGAACAAGGGGGGAAGTAGAAATAGCAAAAATTCACCAATCAGCATTTAAAAGAGATCCTATGAGAAAAACTCATAGGAATATCATAGTCAAATTCCAAAATTCCCAACTCAAGGATAAAATATTAAAATCATCATGATTTAAAAAATTTTAAAATGATGGTGCCACAATTAGAATCACACAAGACCTAGCAGCAGAGACATTGGAGCTCAATATATAGAAAGGCAAAAGAACTGGTGTACCAGCCACAAATATCATACACTGCAAAGTTAAGTATTATCTTGAATGGAAAAAAATGGATATTTCATAAACTCTCAGACTTTCAAGACTTTGCTAAAAAAAAATCCTGAACTTAATAGAAGATTCAACATAAAAGAACCAAGAGAAATATATAAGGTACATACCAAAGACTGATTATAAGGGATGCATAAGGACAGACTGTTCACTTTTTATATATGTAAAATATAAAATGTATGTCTAAGATTCTTAGTAATAATTGGATAGCTAATAAAGTTTGGGGTAAACCTGAGTATGATATGAATTTAAAAAGTAAAGCCATTTAGAAACAGCTAAAAAGAGTAATTACTTTATACAAATGTCGTGCAAGAGGAAGAATCAATACAAAGGAATTAGATGGGTCAGGAGGGCTGGTAGTTCTGATAACCTATTCTCATTGGGAATGGGTTTAAGAAGAAACAATACATATATATTTAGAAGAGTAGAAAAGTCTTCCAAATTCAGAAGAAATAAAACAGTAGGGACTAGGGATGGGGGGAGAGGACAAGAGAGAGATCTTTAGAGGGGAGAATGAGGGAGTAGGTAAAAGTGGGAGTACAGAAGGGTGTTTAGATTTATGGGAATGGGAAAATAGGGGAGGGATCCTTGGAGCGGGATAGGCCAGTAATAGGAGGGCAAGGTAGTGGGTAGCAGTAAAGAAGAGGAAGCCAGAGGGATAGGAAATAAGAGATATGTACAAACATGAAACAAAGATCAGAAGTAGAATATGTTTGGGAAAGTATATGTATGAACATATATGTATGTGTATGTATGTATCTATAGCTATAGAGAAACATATCTAAACTTTATAGTAGTCTTCTGGGGGGTTGGGGGGATGGGAAAAAAGAACAAAGTAAAAAAGTGCAGGGCAGAGAACAAAAGAAAACTCACAGGGAAGTAAAGAAAAGATGGACAATTCTTAATACAATGTGTATTATTTATGTGTATTATGTGTATTATTTATCATAAAGTCTTTCTTGAAAGGAAAATTTATTGTTACATACTTTGAATCCACTCATGTTCTGCTATACATACACATGTTTTTCCCCCTTATTTTTTATTTAAGTTCCAGTATTTAGGTTTATGATATGTTTTGTCTCTTTTCTCTATTCAGCATTTGTGCTCTATCCCTTGAGTCTAAAATAAAAAAAATATATATATTGTTCTTTAAATGTGTCCTCTAAATTGAATATAATTTTACTAATGAGGCCTGAGCAAAACCAGATACAGCAGGGTTATAACCACCTTTATTTTGGACATTATACTGTGTTTCTCTTAATTAACATTATAAAATAGCATGGGTTCTTTCCAGTGCTTTGTCATGCTTTTAACTCATATACAATATTGAATCCACTAAAGCCTCCAGAATGTTTTCACTGAATTTGAAAATCTGTCTCTACTTGAGGCCATCCGTCACCTAGCTATCAAAGTGATCTTTCTAAAAAGGTAAGTCTGACATCCCACTCCCCTATTCAATAACCTCTATTGACTCCCTATTACTTCCAGGATGAATATATACATTGCACTTAAAGTGCTTTATAACCTAGCCCCTTTCTACCTTTCTAGTCTTCTTATACCTTACTTCCCTCCAGGTTCTCTAAGATCTAGTGACATTGGTCTCCTTGCTTTTCCTCACAAGCTACTTCATCTCCTGAGAGAGGAATTTTCATGGGTTTTCCACCACGCCTAAAATTCTCCCCATTTCTTCTTTACATCCAGGATTCCCTGAATTTTTTTCAAGTCTTTGTTAAAATCCCACCTTCTATAAGAAGTCTTTCTTATAGCTCTTTTCTCTAGTATAATCTTCATTTTACCTCTATACATCTTGTTTCTACATAATTTTTTTTTGTTTTGCCTTCATTTAGTCTCCACCAATATACTTTTAAAGATTTTAGATAGGGACTTTGTTTCTTTTCCATTTCTTTGTATCTCCAACAATTAGCACACAGCTTTAGTTCCTGGAGCAAAGTATGTATTTAATCAATGTTTCTTCACTTGATTGTTGTAGATTACATTGTGTCTAATTGTGTATGTGCTTGAGATACCTGGAGTGTCCTCTGTGTTTGGTTTTGCACTGTATTCTCCAGCATCCCATCTGGAAAATGAGTCAAGAAGAAGACAGCTTGTACAGCCTCAAGGGATTAATAGAAATGTTAAAAAAAAAAAAAAGTGAAATGT
Source organism: Petaurus breviceps papuanus (assembly GCF_028583685.1). Taxonomy (NCBI): domain Eukaryota; kingdom Metazoa; phylum Chordata; class Mammalia; order Diprotodontia; family Petauridae; genus Petaurus; species Petaurus breviceps. Next base: position 82,173,569 of record NW_027185655.1, read on the forward strand.
TATACTGTATTGAGATTTCTTATATAGATAGTCAACTGCTTTAGGGAAAATTTACCAGAAAAGGCCAGAAGAAATCACAGAGAAATAAGCAAGGCACGTAAGAGAGAGTCACATACACAGTAAGCTTAGAGAGTAAATCACAGAGTCCCAACCTCTATGAAAGCACAAGTGTTGTCAGGAGCCTCCACATTTGACTACAGGTTTCTCCTGGCAATGGTCTGAGAAGCAAATACTGTCCCTACAGACATCTGGAGAGAGATCATAATCTACCACATGGGGAAACTATGTATTTTTCCTCTTGTGCCTTTAACATGGTGAGGGGGGATGCAGGAGCTCAAGCACAGAACGAATGGTTCTTTTGGTTCAAGTACAAAATTGGAACAAAATAAGTCACTAAAGTACTCAAAAGAACAATCAGCAATTAACAAAAGAAGATTTATTTAGCCAAGGCAGTACATTCAGAGTAGAGAAGGGACATTCACCAAGAATGCAGTTTTATTTAGCTGAGGATGGCCCTCTTATATTGGTGTTGGTCTTTCTGTTGGTCTACTGTCAGAAGTCTGAAGGAGGAGCTCCAGACTTTGATATTCTAGCTGTTTTAGTGCTCAGACCAGAAAATTTGTACTCCAACCCAAGCCTTAAGCCAATTAAATCTACAGAATAGTTTCAATACTTTGGAGGAAAAACTAGCCAAATCTGAATTTGGTGGTGCCTTAGGATATTGTTTCCACCAAATGGAATGTGATGATCCTTTACTGCAAGAAGCCTCTGTTCACCCCTATTCTCTTGGCATAAGTGAATTTGAGAACTAAGATCTTAACAGAAGTTGCTATGGCTGCTGGAGAGTAGAGATTATAGACTACTCCAAGAAAAGTTAATCTTTTAATGTGATGGTGGTGGTGGTAGTTTAGTTGTGTATAGCTTTTTGTGATTCCATTTAGGGTTCCCTTAGCAAAAAATACTGGGATGTTCCACAATTTTCTTTTCCATCTCATTTTCCAGATCAGGAAACTGGGGCAAACAAGGCTAAGTGAATGTAGTGCCAACATGATATGCACAGAACTGACAGTGACTATGAATATGCTGGCATAGTTCTGAATTACAAAATATAATAGACTTGCCATATAGAAGACAGAAGCAAAACATTTATTCAGACACCAGAAAACTAAAGCCCAACACCAGAAAACCAAATCCATCAAAGCAATAAAGAAGTTAATATACCATAATACAGCAGGGAGACACATCCTTTAACCTTCCCACAAGCAAAAACTCACAGGCCTCACTACCTCCTTGCCCGTATCCTATCTCCTCTCTCTGTCTAACTGCTCTGCTTCCCAGCTTCCTCTGGACTCTGCTCCACCTGTTCACCAAATGCCTCCCACCACAGGCTCTATGTGATTACATTCTGCCTATTAGGGGGCAGGGAAGATGTTCAAATTACCATTACCATTGCAGGGACTTGCCCAGGATAACCCAGTTAGTAAATGTTTGAGGCCAGATTTCAACTGAGGACGAGTCTTAAGACTCCAGATCCAGTGTTTTTTCCACTACAGCTATAAGTCTAACTGGGAAGTATTTAAAATAATGGTGAAGTAGAGCTAGCAAAGGCTTTAGAGAAGAAATATTATATAGTGAACCAGCCTTTAGATCTGGAGCCAGAGAACTTTAGTTTGAATCAACGATGTCTCTCCATTGCACTTAACTGATCTTGGCCTCATATGTAAAATGATAGATGACATCTTAGTTCATAGATTTTGAGGTCAAAGGGACCTAAGACCTTAAAGGATACTGTCCTGTGTGTGGCTCTAGGAATAGTGGAAAGGGTCCTGGATGTGGAATCATTTCAAATTGTACCACATTCACTTTCCTCACATAATTCCAAATTGTTTTCTGTAACAGTCACAATAATTTCCCACTCCATCAAAAGTGTATGAGCATATGAATCCCTTTTCATATAGGCTTGGTTAGTGATAGATCACTGAATAACAAGGCATTGCCCACAGTTAAAGTGGTGGTGTGTACACTGTGCTTTCAAATGAATCTGTGGCCTCTAAGAAGAAAGAGTAATAAGTCTTAGCCCCAATCTTCTTCACAAGTCTATTATGCCAAAAAGCCATATTTACGGTTCTCATCCAAATGGCATATCCACAGGTCCACAAGGAACAGAAGCTGAGACCCATACAGGCACTTACCTATAGGGTCTTTCAATCTGCCCTGTTACCAATGTAACACACACACACACACACACACATACACACACACCCTCAGGGGTGAATGAGCAAAGTCAGAACAAAAATCAAAGGAGTAATGAGGTCTAGGATTTCCAAGAAATAGGATGAATATAACTAGCTGCTTTCTCCTTAGCATGTGAAAAAGTAAAATCTTAGAGATGGAAAGGAACAAATATCTATTCCAATCTCTTATTTTATAAACCAACAAATTAAAATGCTTTTATTAAGTATTTATTATGTGTCTTTAATTGTGCTATATGTTGGGAATACAAATATAAAAGACAAGATGGATGAAGAACCTGAGTACTAGAGAAGATACAACATTCCCAAGGTGACTATGCTTCAAAAGTAATATTTTAACTCATCCCCAGAGAAAATTCTAGGAAATTCATTACATGTGAAATCTTAATGTGCAAAAGTATTGATCCTCCTAGTATTCCACTTCTGTCTCTGTAGTCCTATTCTAAAATGCCATTTGGAAATATTGGTATACCATTGCAAAATGTATGAATTCTTCAAATCTGAAGTAACTAGAGGGAATGTATTGAGAGATGCCCCAGGTTAAAATTGAGATCAACAAGCTAGAAGAGAGTGTTAGGACTAGAAAGGACTTTAAAACTACTCTAGTCCAAACTCCCCATTTAATAGATGAAGTAACTCAGCCCCAGAATTTGAGCAAATCACAAACCTAAAAAACATCAGAAGTTGAATTGTCTGAGATTCTGGAAACAACTGGTTGGTACTGAGGGAAATTAGGAAGTAAATTAGATATGTCTTTAGTCTCTTGTTTCTTTGTCCTGTTCCCTGTATCAGGTACCTCTTTCTCCACCAATATGCCAGACAGTGTCCCCCTGCTTCCCTGATGCCACTAATTCCTATTTTCACATATACAAGACAAAAAATAAACTCAATCATACTAATATGTTGGGGGCTTAGCATATAAAACTCTGTATAATTATCAGTATTTTAAAGATGATGACAAGAAAAGGTCAACATTTGAATACAAAAAAATAGATAATGGTCACTTTCAAGTATGTGCAGGTCCTTCTTATAACCCTATGTGCTCCAGCCCAGTTTCTGAATTGTCGTAGATGTCTTACTATGTAATGGGAATGGTTAGAACCACAGAGTAGTCACAGAAGGTAGAAAAAAAAATGAAAAAAATTTTGTAAATTGATGAGAATTTCATCTATGCAGAGATGCCACAGGGCAAAGGCCTCCTTCCATGAGCTAATAGATGAACCTGCCCTGATCTCTTCCTATGTGAAGATGGAGAAATTCCTATGAGGCCTGGTTATATCACTTGTAAGGCTCTGGGATATCTATTTATAGATGGTAGTGATCATTAAAGGATTCTTACCAACACCACATCATTGTTGGTTCATGGTTTTATTTATAGTCTCTTTTCCAATGGTTACACTAAGAAACTTGATCATACAGGACCCTATGAAATCTAATCTTTACCTGAATTCCTAACAGCCTTCCCATGCTAGATGTTAAAATAAGTAATAGAACTACAGGTGAACAGTATCAACTTTCCTAGCTCCGTAGCTCAGGAATTCTGATTCCCCTCCACTAGATAGTTTCAAATATAATATAACATACAGTTTGAAATGATAACCTCTTTATCTGTATTTTCAGAAACCTTGACTTATCATGTATAGGAAGGTGGGAGTCTCAGTTAAATTGTATTTATATGCCAAAAGACATTATGACTTTAGACTGTGATAAAGTGAAGAGGTTGGATCATATTCCTAAGATCCCTCCCAGCTTTAAATTCTAAGTTTAAGACTCTGACTTGGGATAGGACCAAAAGGAAAAAAAAATGTAGCATATGGGTAAATGAATAGAGATTCCAGTTTCAGGTTAAATAAATTGCCTGGGTTTGAACAGGGGAGTATCAGAGCTGGGCTTTGACCCAGATCTTCTATATCCAAGACCAATATTCCATCTACAATGCCAGACCACCTGGCAGCTCAGAAAACTATATCATTTTATGAAATGATAAAATAGAAACAGAATTTTTAAGAGCACATTAAAAGGTTAGTGGATGCATCTTCAAGTATGTTTTATACTCTGTGGGCTTTGCTCTATTCTCTTTTGAGGTCTGAAAAATACATCAGAGTGTTTAGCAACCCAGGGTGATGCTGTTTTTGCTTAGCTTGGAAGTCTGTGATCCCTTTTCATCTGACACTGTGAGCAGTAGGCAACAGAGAACATCTATTTAAACTGGTTTTAAATATTATTGGTCTTTGAATAAATTGCTTCTTAGCACTTTACTATCCTTACCTCCAACAGAGATCTTTTTCCTTCCTTGTAACATGTTAGCCTCTTTTTCCACTTCTGTTCATCTACTTCTGAATTTAATATGAATGCATTTTTTTTAATTTTCGTATTGTAATGAAAATGGAAGTCTTCTTAGTCAATGGCTTTCCTCTGTGATGGCTAATCCCACCCACCCATACACATGTCCACCATTAATCACTGAAGTAATGGGCAAGTTCTTTTTATCCTATTGCAGATGGATCGTCTCCATATGTCAAATTTTACTTTTAAACCTAACACTTATTTAATAGTCTTAGAGCCCCCAAAAACCAACAAGTGAATGATGATAAGCCCTAGAAACAATGGGACAGGACTAACACCAAGTGTGATGATGAGGGGGTTCCAACAGTTGGTTCCAGCCACTCCCTGCTTTACATTGAATTGCTGTCACAATTTTTTTCCCTTCATTTTGTCAGTAGTGTCCCTGAACTGTCATATGAGGTAGCAAGATGTCACAATGGATAGAATTGGGTTAGGAAGATCTAAGTTCAAATATGAACTTACACACTTATCAGTTTTGTGACCTTGGGCAAGTCATGAAATCTCAATTTGTGTCAGTTTCCTCAACTATAAATTCAGGATAATAATGGCAGGTAGATAAAGTGCAAGGTCTTGAGTCAGGAAGACTCATCTTCATGAATTCAAATATGGCCTCATGCATTTATTAACTATGTGAATATGGGCAAGTCATTTAACCCTGTTTGTCTTAGTTTCCTCTTACATAAAGTGAACTGGAGAAGAAAGTGGCAAACCACCCCAGTGTCTTTTCCAAGTAAACCTCAAATGGGGTCATAAAATGTTGAATGCAAATTAAATGACTAAACAACAAGAAAAAAGTAGCACTTTCTTCCCAATGTTGTTATGAAGATGACTCTGAGTTGTTAAGATTGAAATGAGACATTTTTAAGTGTTATAGTGAATAGAAAGTCCTAAAATCTTTAGCACAGTGACAAGAACATAACAGGTGCTATATAAATGCTAGCTACTAGTATTATGAATATTAGTATATCCCACTTCATTGTCCTTTCTTCCTCCTGCCAAGAAGAATGTTGTCTCAATTCCAGAGTGATATGCAAGTCACACAAAATCCTGTAAAATACAGACAAGTTCAACCAGCATTTATTAAGCCATTATTACGTACCAGGCACTGTGTTAACCATTAGGAATACAAAGAAAGGGAAAAATAGATCGTGTTCATAAGCAGTAAGCCATTAATGAAGTCATAGAGAATCAAATACTTTAATGTATAAATTTAGAGCTGGAGAGGACTTTAGAGGTCAAACTTCCTCATTGTATAAATTAAGCAACTGAGGTGCTGAGATTTTTAAGTGTCTTGCCAAGAGTCACTCAGTTAAAAAGTTTCTGAGGTAGTATTTGAACTCAGGCTTTTCTGAATCAATTCTAACCACTACAACCTGTAGTACTTAATTTAAAAGGGCAAAGTATGATAGAATGCTAGCAAATCATAGCCCACTGTATACGGGTCTATAAAGCAAAACATTTACAGATTATTTCTACAAATTAGAGCAATGATGGGCTACATAATAGTCCTACACGAGAAGAATGCCGTTTTATTTTTAACAATTTGCATAATTTCTTTTTTTAAAAAAATAACCAAGGGTAGATAGGTGGCTGACTGGATAGAGCACTGGACCTAGAGTCAAGAGGTCCTGAGTTCATATCTAACCTCAAACACTAGCTGTGCGACCTAGGCAATTCACTTAATCCCAATTGCCTCCAAAATTTTTTTTTAAAAAGGTTAAAAATAGTCAATAACTTTTCAGCTTTGGTGAATGCCAGTGACTGTGAAGTAATTTTTTCCTGTGTATGATTGTAAGACTGAATAACTATTTTTTAGCCCTGTACATAAATGTTTTGTTAGATCCTTTCTTTCAAAAACAAACAAAATAAAGTTGTTTAAAAATTTCTTTGTATTTAACAGAATTTTGTTTCTTACAATTTCTGTTTTATTTGAAACAAATGAAAGGGAGTTTCAGCCTTTTCTCTCCTTCAGAGTTTTTACTCTGCATCAATGGAATAGAGTGACATACTATAGAATTCCAGACAATATTACTTCAAATTAGCTTGTTCCATTTCTTTTGCCTTAAGCACTTCTTTGATTTGCCTGTGTTAATGTTGTGACAAATTTCCCTGCTTCTAATGCCAAAGATTTACAGTAGAGATATAGTAAGATTCATACATTCATGAGGGAAAAGAGGGAGGGAGAAGAGCACTGTATAAAATTCACATTGGTTTGGGGTCAAAGATGGATTAACATGCACTGATAAGTATAAAAATCCATTGTGCCCTATAATCAGTAGAAAGGGTTGGGGGCGGGGATAAGAAGAGGGGATTAGAAGGGAGGGAAATAGTAGTAAGCAAAAGGGTAGGTAAAGAAGGGGAGGTGACAGGGAGGGAATACTGAGGGAGGTGGTGGTCAAAAAGAAAAACTTTATGGAAGGAAAGGGAGAAGGAAGAAACAAAAACATAAACAAAGGAGGGAATAGGATGGAGGGTAAGAGATAGATAGAAACCATTACTGTGAGTGTGAATGGAATGAACTCTCCCATAAAACATAGGTGGCTAGCAGAATAGATTTAAAACCATAATCCTATAATATACTGTCTATAAGAAACACATTTGAAACAAGGGGATACACACAGGGTAAAGGGAAAAGGCTGGAGCAGAATATATTATGCTTCAGCTAAAGTATAAAAAGCAGGGGTAGCAATCGTTATCTCAGATAAAGCAAAAGCAAAAATACATTTAATTAAAAGAGATAAGGAAGGAAACTATATCCTGCTAAAAGGAACCATAAAAAAATGAAGCAGTATCATTATTAACATATATGCATCAAGTGTTATAGCATCCAAATTCCTAGAAGAGAAGTTAAGGGAATTAGAGGAAGAAATGGATAGCAAAACTATACTAGCGGGGGAACTTAATCTCCCCCTCTCTGAACTTAATAAATCCAACCTCAAAATAAACAAGAAAAAAGTTAAGGATATGAATAAAATTTTAAAGATGGTAGACATGATAGATCTCTGGAGAAAACTGAATGGATATAAAAAGGAATATACTTCTCAACAGTAAATGGCACATACACAAAAATTGATCATGTACTAGGGCATAAAAACCTCACAATTCAGTGCAGTAAGGCAGAAATATTAAATGCATCCTTCTTAAATCATGATGCAATAAAAATCATATGCAATAAAGGGCCATGGAAAGATAGACTAAAAACTAATTGGAAATTAAACAATTTAATCCTAAAGAATGAGTGGGTCAAACAAGAAATTATAGAAACAATCAGTAACTTCACTCAAGAGAATGACAATAATGAGACAAGATACCAAAATTTGTGGGATGCAGCAAAGGCAGCTCTTAGGGGAAGTTTTATATCCCTGAGGGCATACATGAATAAATTAGAGAAAAAAGAGGGGAAGGAATTGAGCATGCAATGTTACAAGTCAGAAAAAGAAGAAATTGAAAATCCCCAATTAAATACTAAATTAGAAATAATGAAAGCAAAGGAGAGATTAATAAAAGGGAAATTAAGAAAATTATTGAATTAATGAATAAAATTAAGGGCTTGTTTTATGAAAAAAACAATAAAATTGATAGACCCTTAGTCAATATGATTTAAAAAAAAAGAAAGAAGAAAACCAAATTATGAGCATCAAAAATGAAGAGAGTGAATCTACCTGCAATAAAAAAGAAATTAAAACAATTAGGAATTATTTGGCCCAATTGCATGCACATAAATTTGACAATCTTAGTGAAATGGATGAATATTTACAAAAATATAAGTTTCCCAGATTAACTGAAGAGGAAGTAAATTACTTAAATAACCCCATCTCAGAAAAAGAAATTGAACAAAGCCATCAGAGAACTGAAAAAATCTCCAGGGTCAGATGGATTTACTAGTGAATTCTATCAAACATTTAAAGAACTATTGATTCTAATACTCTACAACTATTTGGGGAAATTAGTGAAGAAGGAGTCCTGCCAAATTCTTTTTATGGCACATATATGGTACTGATCCTTAAATCCAGAAAAGTAAAATGAAAAAAGAAAATTATAGACCAATTTCCCTCATGAATATAGATGCAAAAAAAATTAAATAATATATTAGCAAAAAGACTAGAGCAACTTATCACAAGCATAATATACTTTGATAATGTAGGATTTATTCCAGGAATGCAAGAATTATTTATTATTAGGAAAACCATCAGTATAATTGATCGTATCAACAATAAAACTAACAGAAACCACATAATTATCTCAATAGATGCAGAAAAGGCTTTTGACAAAATACAACATCCATTCCTATTAAAAACACTAGAAAGTATAGGAATAAATGGAGTCTTCCTTAAAATAATAGGTAGCATCTATTTAAAGCCATCAGCAAGGATTATATTTAATGGAGAGAAGCTAGAAGCATTTCCAATAAGATCAGGGGTGAAACAAGTGTGTCCACTATCACTCCTCTCATTCAATTTGCTATTAGAAATGTTAGCAGTAGCAATTAGAGAAATAAAAAGAAATCAAAAGAATCAAATTAGGCAAAGAAGAGACCAGGCTATCACTCTTTTCAGATTATATGATGACATACTTAGAAAATCCTAGATAATCAAGTAAAAAACTACTTGAGATAATAAATAAATTTGGCAAAGTTGCAGGATATAAAATAAACCCACATAAATCCTCAGCATTCCTGTATATTTCTAATGAAATTCAATAGCAAGAGATGGAAAGAGAAATCCCATTTAAAGCTACTGTAGACATTATAAAATATTTGGGGATCTACCTGCCAGAACAAACCCAAGGCATATATAAACACATCTACAAAACACTTTTCACAAAAATCAAGTCAGATCTAATTAATTGGAAAAACATCAATTGCCCGTGGCTGGGTTGAGCTAATATAATAAAAATGACAATTTTACTGAAATTAAATTACATATTTAGTGCCATACCAATCAATTTACCAAAAAACTACTTTATAGAGCTAGAAAAATAGTAACAAAATTCATTTGGAAGAAAAAGAGGTCCAGAATATCTAGGGAATTAACGAAAAGAAATGCTAGGGAAGGTAGACTAGCTCTTCTGGATTTTAATATATATTATAAAGCAGCTGTCATCAAAACTACTTGGTACTGGCTGAGGAATAGAATAGTGGATCATTGGAATAGATTGGGTACAAGAGACTCAGTAGTCAATGCCTATAATTATCTACTGTTTGATCTACTCAAAGACTCCAGTTTTTGGGATAAGAACTCACTATTTGATAAATACTGCTGGGATAACCAGAATATAGTATGGCAGAAACTGGGCATAGACCATTATCTAACACCATATACCAATTTGAAGTCTAAATGGCTACATGATCTAGGTATAAATACTGATCGTATAAGCAATTTGGGAAAGCAAGGAACAGCTTGTCAGATTTATGCAGCAGGGAAGACTTCATGTCCAAATAAGAATTAGAGGGCATTATAAAATGCAAAATGGATAAATTTGATTGCATGTAATTGAAAAGCTTCTGTACAAACAGAGCCAAAGTAACCAAGATTAGAGGGAAGTGGAAAATTGGGAAAGAATTTTTATAACCTATGTCTCTGATAAAGGACTCATTTCAATAATATACAGAGAATTGAGTCAAATCTATAAGAATACAGGTCATTCCCCAATAGATAAATGATCAAAGGATATGAAGTCAGTTTTCAGAGGAAGAAATTAAAGATATCTATATAAAATATAGCATATACAAATGCTCTAAATCACTATTGATTAGAGAAATGCAAATCAAAACACCTCTGAAGTACCACATCTCACCAGTCAGATTGACTAAGATGACAAAACAGAAAATGACAAATGTTGGAGAGGGTGTGGAAAAATTGGAACACTAATGCATTAGAGCTGTGAACTGATTCAATCATTCTGGAGAGCAATCTGGAATTATGCCCAAAGGGCTATAAATAATTTCATACCTTTTGACCCAGCAATACCACTACTATGGTTGTATCCCAGGAGATCATAGAAGTGGGAGGAATATGTACAAAAATATTTATAACAGCTCTTTTTGTGGTGTCAAAGAATTGGAATTTAAGGAGGTGCCCATCAATTGGGGAATGGCTAAACAATTTATGTTATATGAATGTAATGGAATACTATTGTGCTATAAGAAATGAGGAGCAGATGGACTTCATATTTACCAATAGAGGCTTATACAAACTGATGCTGAGTGAGAAGAGCAGAACCAGGAGAAATTTGTACACAATTACAGAAACAATTTATGTGTGATTACCAACTTTGATAGACTGGACTCTTCTCAGCAATGCAGGACTATATGTCAACTCTAAAATACTCATGATGGAGAGAGATGTCTACATTCAGAGAAAGAACTAGAAAGACAGTTTGAATGCAGATGGAAGCAAGCTTACTGCTCTCTTTCTTTTTGTTTGGTTTTGTTTCCTCTTTCCCATTGTTCATTCCATCTGATACAATCCCTCTTTATAACCTGACTAATGTCTAATATGAAAGTATTTGCAGATCCTGTACATGAATGTATGCCACCATGGCGGGGGCGGGGGGGGGGGGGGGGGGGGGCGACCGGAGGGAAGGGGAGAAAATTTGAAACTCACTGAATTATGGAACTGAATCTTGTAAACTAAAAGTAAACAAACAAACTAACAAAGACCAAAAAAAAAAAAAAGAAAACTAAAAAAAAAGAGAGAAGCAGCATTACTTTTATTCAGTATATGTGCAAAATATAGATCTCATTCATGACTTATAAACAGGTCCTGGGTCTTTGGCTAGCAAGCATACATGAAATAAATACCAAGAAAAAGAATCAAACATTAATATTATCCAAGTCTGAGAGAAACCACGTGGATTTATGTACAACATTGTCCTTTAATTTAAAACCACTAATTGTTGCTTAATATTCCAAAACTACATACTTCAGGATCCATATTCTTTAGCTAATAGACTTTTAATGAACTAATTAATGACAGTTAAAATTCTGACTATGGTAATTATACAAACATTAAGGCTGGATTTCATCTCCAGGTAATTACCTCCAAACTGTAGTTAAATGGTTATCCCAAAAGTTTGTTCCCCTTCCAGATTAAGAGTTTTTGTGGAAAATGAGGATGGGTGAAAATTTTAAGGAAATATTTTGTGGAAGCAACACATTCCTATAACAAGAACTTCAAATCACAAGCAATCTGTTCCAGTTAGTGACTTGAGGAAGCTTTGTTTGGCCATCATGTACTTGTGGCCCTTAAAAAGAACTCTTAGAAATTGCAATTGAAAGACAAATTCAGTTTCATACAATTTTAGAGCAAGAAGGGGTTTGAAAAACCAAATCCTCTGGCTCCCTACTTCTGTTGTGGAGAAAACTGAGGCCCAGAGAATTTAAGTCCTGTCAAGCGAACAAGCATTTCTTAAGTGCCTATTATATTACAAGCAGTGATCTAAGTATTGAGGTTATAGAAAAAGGTAACAAAAACATCATTATCCTCCACAGGAAATAAAAGTAGTCTGTACTCCCAAGGATCTCATCAAACAATTATATACAAACAAAAAGAGAAAAGGACATATTGGAGATGATCCCAGGGAGAATACATAAAGATTAAGCTGGACTGAAAAAATCTTTACAGAATCCTAGGAAACCAGGAGATAGAGATAAGAAAAGAGAAAGTCCCACCTGTTTGGTTCAGCCAATGAAAATACCCCTTAAGGAGATGGAATGTTTGGAGTCAGGAATAGTAAGGAGACCAGGGCATCTTACAGATATGGAAGAAAGTTAAGTACAAGATGACTGGAAAAGTAGGAAGAAGGCAGGTTCTAAAGGGTTTTTAAAACCAAAATAGAGGAAAATATACTTGATCTTCAAAGTAACAAGGAGTCACTGGAGTTTATTGGATGGGGGTCAGAGAGAGTGCAACATGATTAGACTTGTGCTTTAGGAAGACTAATTTTAAGATATCTGAGGTAGGGAGAACAACCAAAAAGCTACTGCAATAGTGAACAGGTGAGGTGATGAGGGCCTGGCCCAGGGAGGTAGCAGTGTCATAGGAGAAAAGGAAGCATACATGAGATAAATTATGAAGGTGGTTGTTTGTCCTTCGTTCTCCAAGAGGATCATGGAATCAGAGAGGTGATGTTATGACATGCAAGTGAATTAGATTTAAATGCGGGAGGGCTGTGCAAAGTCATCAGCCTTTCTCCTCCAGTGCCCAGATATAGATCAGGACAATTGGAGATGGCCCACAATTCAGTGGGGGACCTTGCTTGGCCTTTTCAAGTTATCTTTAGCAGGTCATTCAGTGATTAAGGCTAAATAAGAAGTGAGGCAGAGAATGGCCTCTTTACGTAGTCAAAAAAACATCAATCTATCAGGGGAGGGAGGGAAAGAGAAAGAGAGGGAAAGAGTAAAGGTAGGTAGGAAGGAAGGAAGGAAGGAAGGAAGGAAGGAAGGAAGGAAGGAAGGAAGGAAGGAAGGAAGGAAGAAAGGAAGGAAGGAAGGAAGGAAGCCATGTGGCCCAACTGACCAGTTGCAGGTTGGTCCCCAGTGGGCAGCTCATTTTCTTCTCACAAAGGCTGATGTTTGTCCTTCATTCTCAAAGGTCTTTGTAAGTAGTTAATAAATGCTGATTGTGTTGTATGGCAAGCTGACATCATCCGGAATTATGAAGGCAGAAAAGACTGGACTTGGCAACTGACTAGATGTGGGGTGGGGAGAGTGAACATACTTTAAGTGATTGTTCTGGGACCAATGCCAGAATTAGAACCCACACCTTTGAGGTCTGAAACTTTCTTCTTTCCACTCCATGTTGTAGTTCCAATTCACTTGGTGAAATCCAATATTTTGCCAAACAAGGGTTAATTTTAGAAGATGTTCATATAGACAAGGAATGCAATCATATAACATCACTACCAGCAACATGCCTGTCTTCTCTTAAGAGTGTGAAAAAATGTGTTGTCATATTAGGCCATCCTTCTTTCAGACAAGGGCTATTTTTCAGCAAGAACATTAATATAGATCATTAATGTTGTAGTAAAATGGAAAGGTAGAGTAGACTCTAAATTTTAGTCTTTCCTTCTGTCTGCTTTACAATACAAAAGAGACAAGAAGATAAACGTGGCTCAGATAGCAAATATGGAACATGGGCATCTTGAAGAATATTAATCCCCTGTCACAGAGATAAGTATAGGCATGTTACTGGTTCAACAGCTTGGAAAGAAGTAACTATTTACTAAGATAAATAATTAACCATCAGCTTTCTTTTCCAAGGAGAAGCACAAGATATAGGAAAGGGATACTATACCATAAATTCTATACCTCATCAAACTTTTTGGTGCACCAGACAGAGCCTTGCACTTGAAATTAGACAACAGGACCTTGAAACTTGGTGCTGCCAATTAATGACCTGAACAAGTCTCTGGCTTCATTTTCATCATCTATAAAATGAAGAGTGGGAATCAAGTCCTTTCCTACCCTAAAAATCCATGAATCAAAGACTTGATGTAATCCTATTTCCTGCTTCCACATTATTGAACCTGAAATAAGTACTGTCTTTCTCCTTTCCACTAAGTCAAGTTTCCCTTAAGATTTTACTGAAAATCCATGTTTCACAAAGTCATATCCTGCTGTGAATACCACTGGGCTTATTTCAAGCCTCAATGATTCATCAGTGTGGGTATTCCCTCCACAAATTCAAATCACATCCCATCCAACAACTTAATAGTTTATCTTTAAGTAGTGATGAAGAAAAGGAGAGAAAGAAAGAGGGAAGAAGGGAAGGTGAGAAAGGGAGGGAGAAAGAAACGCCTGAAGGTCTTGTTGAAAGGAAAGGTGAGATCATTTGAAAGAACAACAGCTAGCAACCTGTGCCAATTAGTTACAAGAATGAGAGCTTTGTTTATTCCTGACTAAAAGTGACTGGGGGGTCAGAAAGTCCTTTGGAAAAGTATTGCTCTTTGAATTGCTTCTGTTTCTTTTCTGAGCATTCTGTTTTCTTTTTGTTCAGTTTTCAATAAAACTCTCCTTTTTTGATAAAGTGGACCATATGCTTGTAAGGAGGAATTTACTTTCAATACTCTGGGGAAAAAGGAGGGAGCAGAATGTTATATACATTTTACCAAAGGTAGAGTAGTACTTATGACAAAAATAAATAAATAAAATTTCCCTCCCCTCCCCTCAAAAAACAAAACAGTTTTCTTGAGAAATCTTTCATTAATGTCATGAGATTCACTATTTTAAAACAAAGATTACATATATATGTTAGAAGCAAATAAAAATAACTTATTCTCTCTGGTGGTAGCCAGACTTAGTCAACCCTTAAGATTAAGGAGCAAAAAACACTGAGATGTCTCATCTAGTCATCTCTTTTTGTGTTTTAAAATAAGCACTCAAATTCAAGAAATGCATATAGAATTTATTTTTAAAGTAATGTGCCTGTTTTAATTTTATTTGTTCTGTAAGAAAATGGGAATATCTCAAAGTATAGAATGCTTTTGTGGGGAATACAATTAAAGATTGGCAATACAGGGATTCATTTGATACTGAGAGAATAAAACATAAGAAGCCTGATTAATGAAAATGAAATCCAACAGGATTTGAACAAAGCCAAACAGACTTTTAAATGTTCTGCCTAAACATGAAACAGCATTATTTTATCCACCAAGGAGAACCCACAGAAATCAGTATAAATAATTTGTGAATTACATAGGAAAAAAAGAACAGAATATAGAGTCATTGAAGCTAAAACTACATTCCCTTGTTAACACTTTACTCCGACTGAATGCAAATGCATATACTATTTTTCTTTGTCCCTTGTCTATCAATAGATCAGAATGTGGCAAATGAGGACATCCTGGATATTTTTCCTAGGACATTTGCTCTCTTTTGTCTCTTTCTTATCATATAGTTACCATTCTGAACAGCAGGGGAAAGGAGAATTTGAAATTAAATCTAGCTTTTCTCCAACCGAAGTCCTGCTTCACAAGCTTGTAAAATGCACAGGACAAAGTATCATACAGGAGAAACTGTGCTAGACCTGGAAGTAAAAGAGTTCTGGTCCTATTCTTATAACAGCTCAAGATGTGACTTGGGCAACTCATTCAACCTCTCTCTAGATCTCAATTTCATCATATTTTAAACAAGGACTTTTGGTAAGGAAGATAGACAAAAAGAAGTGACAAGATGAGAGTAGATCTGTGTAGACTTATTCAGGTGTACCTACTGTTTGACAACAGTCCAGTGACCAGGTATAGTGAAAACACAATTTACCAAAGCATTTTACTGATAAGACTCATGATTCTACTTCCAGTCAGTATCAGGCAGTAATCTGCAGGGACCAAGGAACAGCCATGGGTGCACAAAATACAGGTTCCACAATGACCAATCACAATTCCAGGTGACTCATGATGAAATATGCTCCTAACATACTGCTTAGAGGCTACCAGGTTGCACTGTGCCTTATGCAACCTGAGTTCAAATCTGGCCTTGGATACTTACTAGCTATATGGCCCTGGGCAAGTCATTTAATCTGTTTTCCTCAACTATAAGATGGGAATAATAATACCACCTTCATCTCAGGTTATTATTAGAATCAAATGATACATTTGTAAAGCAGAATGAATGGTATATGCTTAACAAATTCTTGCATTCCTTCCTCCCTTCCCACTTCTCAACAGAGAAGGGATGTACTCAGAGCATAGACTGAGACATAAACACACACATAAATATTCATTCATGCATACAGTTTTAAACTTGGGCAAGGTGAGGGAGAAAAAATAACCTATATGATAATAAAATTTTAAGAAAAATTCAGGTTGATTTATGTCCTAGAGGAGGAACAAAACCTGATGAGCCAATAATCATGTGGTTGAAGAAGAAAAAAATGAGTAAAGAAAGTCTGGAACAGGGGTGGCTAGGTGGCACAGTCAATAGTGCCCCAGCCCTGGAGTCAGGAGGACCTGAGTTCAAATCTGGCCTCAGACACTTAACACAAAAACTAGCTGTGTGACCTTGGGCAAATCACTTAAACCCAATTGCCCTACTCTACCCTCTCCAAAAAGCAAAAAAAAAATCTGAAGTAGATCAGAGTTGTCTTCTTTTTTAGAAGGTAAGAGATTAGAAGAATAATACAGACAAGTAGATAAAAAAGGATCATGTGGATCTCTTTCTGTAAGAAGTAAAACTGGAGGAGTCAGAGCCAAGATGGTGGAGTAAAAGCAGGAACTTGCTTAAGTGAGTGAAATACATATCCAGCTGAAGATAACCTGGTAGGCCAACAGGAAGGGTCTAGAGCACCAGAATGAAGCAGAGCATAGTCCTGTATGGGCCTCACTGGTACAGACCCAGTCAGAGCAGACCCCAGGGGATTGAATGACTAGCAGCTGTGGTGGTTTCCAGACTTCTCAATCCACAAAGGTCAAAGGCAAAGTAAAAGGTCAGTGGAAGACTCTGTTGGATCTGGAAGAGAGAAGAGCATGGTCCGGCCCTAGCCCCAGGGTGGAAGAGGTGGCAGTGGCATCAGCAGCAAGAAGAGTGGTGGAAGTAGCTTTGTCAGGAGCTCTAATCCTATAGATGGTAGGGGGATCAAGCAGCTGATCAGTGGGAAATTGTGCTTGCTTTACCCTGCTTGGATCTGGGTTGCAGTCTTGGGTGGTGGTCCTGGGGTGAGGAGAAGTGCTGGTGTGGCAGAGCTTGTAGTAGCTGTGGAAAGGGAATCTTCCTCACAGTTCTGAGGCAGGAAAGAGTGCTTGTGGTCACTCCCAGACCAGAGAACAGACAGGAGGAGGAGTAAACACTTCTCCTTTGATTATAATGCCTTAGAAGAACTGAAAATTTACAGGTACCTTGAAGTACCTCTGACAACAGCTGCACAAAACCCCAGAAAATTAGGACAAAGCATTCTCCATTTTGGAGAATTCCTACTTTGGCAAAGAGGTCAAAAGTCAAGTAATTGGCTGGGGAAATGAGCAGAGGAAAAAAGATCAGACAACAGAACTTTTCTTTGGTGACAAAGATCAAAATATAGAACCAGAAGAAGACAACAAAGTCAAAACTCCTGCATCAAAAACCTCCAAGAAAAATATTAATTGGTCATAGGTCATAGAAGATCTCAAAAAGGATTTCGAAAATCAAGTAAGGAAAGGAAAAGTTGGGAAGAGAAATGAGAGTGATGCAAGAAAATCATGAAAAAAGAAATCAACAGCTGGCTAAAGGAGACCCAAAAAAAATACTGAAGGAAATAACACCTTAAAAAATAGACTAACTCAAATGGCAAAAGAGGTCCAAAAAAACCAGTGTGGAGAAGAATGCCTTAAAAAGCAGAATTTGCCAAATGGAAAAGGAGGTCCTAGAGCTCACTGAAGAAAATAATTGCTTCAGTATTTGTAGAACCTATTTCTGATTGCTTGCCACCATGAGGGAAGAGGAGAATGAGTGGGAGGGAGAGAAAATTTGGAACTCAGGGGTTTGTGGAACTGAATTTTGTAAACTAAAAGTTAATAAATAAATAGGATCTAGCTTCAAAAAAAATAAATTGCAGAAGAAAATAGTTGGTTCAAAATTAGAATGGAGCAAATGGAAGCTAATGACTTTATGAGAAATCAAGGTATTATAAAATCCAAAAGAATGAAAAAAATAGAAGACAATGTGAAGTATCTCATTGGAAAAACCATTGACCTGGAAAAGAGATGCAGGAGAGATCATTTAAAAATTATTGGACTACTTGAAAGCCATGATCAAAAAAGAGCCTAGGAGGCAGGCCCGGAAGGTGAGCCCAGCAGAGGCAGGCCCGGAAGGGGCCTGATCAACTTGGATGGCAAGTTGTCCCACCAACCACAAGGGCCACTATCAGGCCTATCACCAAAGGGCTGGGACTGGAAAGAGTAAGGTAAGAAGCAAATACAGGGGCCCTTGTCCTGGACAGCAAATACTCCTGGGGCTACCACTTCATAGCCCAGAAATTTAAAAAAAAAAAAAAAGCCCCCATCAGGACCTCCAAAGACCAGGATGACAGAGTGAACCTCACCTGCTCCAAACCCCCCCCCTCACCCTGAAAACATAATAACTTTTGCCCCAGGGCAAAAGCCTATACACTAAAGGCTTGGGATCCCTAGAGGGAGGGCATGGCTAGGGCCCTGCCTCAAAATGGGTAGAAAGCAGATTACAAAGACAAAGACTCTGGAGTCCTACTATCCTCAGAGGGAGGAACCAAACTCAGAGGGAGACAATGTGGACTCCACACCCACAGCTGAAACATCAACAGGGAATGGATCCCAAGCACAGAAGGCTCTCCGAGAGGAGATCAAAAGGAACTTTGAAAACCAAATGAGAGAGATAGAAGACAAAATGAATAATTCTCTCAAAACAAAAATAGCAGAATTAGAAAAGAATTATAATGAAGAAAACATCTCTCTAAAAAGATATGTAAGATATGGAAAAGGAGCTCCAAAAATTAACCAAGGAAAATGATTTGTTAAAAACTAGAATAAACCAAATTGAAACAAATAACCCTATGAGGAACCAAGAATTAGTCAAACAAAATAACAAGAATGAAAAATTAGAAAAAGAGGTAAAATACCTCAAAGAAAAATTAACTGACCTGGAAAATAGATCCAGGAGAGATCATAGGCCTACCAGAAAATCATGATGAAAAAATTAGCCTGGACAACATTCTCCAAGAGTTCATTAAGAAAAACTGCCCTGAGGTACTAGAACCTGAGGGTAAAATAGAAATCAAGAGAATCCACCAAACACCTGCTGAAAAAGATCCCAAACTGAAAAGTCCTCAAAATGTTTCGGCCAAACTCCAGAGGTACCAGATAAAAGTGAAAATGCTTCAAGTGGCCAGAAAGAAACAATTCAAATATTAAGGGTCGACACTGAGGATTGCATAGGATTTGGCAGCCTCTATACTGAAAGATCAGAGGCAGTGGAGGGTTACAACCAAGGATCACATACCCAGCAAGACTAAGCATATTCTTCCAGGCAAAGAGATGGTCACTCAATGATATAACAGAGTTCCAGACCTTCTTGATAAAAAAGCCAAAACTCAATGGAAAATTCAACCTCCCATTACGAGATGCAACAGTGACTTAGAAAGGTAAACAAAGAAAACACACACACACACCCTGCTATTTGATAAGAGCAAACTTGTTATAGACAAGTAGAGGGTATGAGTATAAAATAAACAAAATGATGGTTTTGAATAATCTTATTAAGGGCTACAAAGGGACTTCAATGGAAGAAAGGGAATGAATGAAGTGGAAAAGGGTAAATTATGCCACACAAAGAGGCATAAAAACTGTATAGCAGAGGAAAAGGTGGGAAGGAGATGGGAATCATATGAGCTTTTCCCTCATTGGTTCTGGTGCAAGGAGGGAATAACAACCAGTTAAGCAAAGGACTCTGATAGAAGAAATGCAAAAAGTATCATTTTAGAGGGAAAGAAGGGAGGGAGAGGAGCTTCGCATGAGATTTGTTCCTGTCGCTCTTGGTGCTAAGAAGAAATAACATACTTAATTAAGTATAAAAATATCCTACAGGCAGTAGGAGGGGGAAAGGGCTATGAAAGGGGTGGGGTGATTAGTAGGGAGGGAAGAAGTAAGAGGAAAGGGGAGGAAAAGGGAGGGAGGCTGATAAGGGAATACTAAGGGAGGCAGTGGTCAAAAGGAAAACTATTAAGGGGAGGAAGGGAGAAGAGGGGGAAAATATGAACATTAACAGGAGCAGGAATAGGATGGAGGGAAAGAAACAGATAACAATCGTAACTGTAAATGTGAACATAATGAATTCTCCCATAAAACAGAGACGGATGGCAGAATGGATTAGAAAGCATAATCCTACAATGTGCTGTTTACAAGAAACACATCTGAATCAGAGGGATACACACAGGGTAAAGGTAAAAGGCTGGAGTAAAATATATCATTCCTCAGCTAAAGTAAAAAAAGCAGGGGTAGCAATCCTTATCTCAGATAAAGCAAAAGCAAAAATTGACCTAATTAAAAGAGTTAAGGAAGAAAACTATATACTGCTAAAAGGCACCATAGAGAATGAAGCAATATTATTACTTAACATGTATGCACCAAATGGTATAGCAACCAAATTCCTAGAGGAGAAGGTAAAGGAATTAGAGAAAGAAATAGATAGCAAAACTATACTAGTGGGAGACCTTAATCTCTCCCTCTCTGAACTTGATAAATCTAACCTCAAAATAAACAAGAAAGAAGTTAAGGAGGTGAACAGGATTTTAGAGAGGATAGGTATGATAGATCTCTGCAGAAAATTGAATGGGAATAAAAAGGAATATGCTTTCATCTCAGTGGTTCTTGGCACATACTCAAAAATTGACCATGTTCTAGGACATAAAAACCTCACAATTCTGTGCAGTAAGGCAGAAATATTAAATGCATCCTTCTCAGATCATGATGCAATAAAAATTATATGCAATAAAGGGCCATGGAAAGACAGACTAAAAACTAATCGGAAATTAAACAATTTAATCCTAAAGGATGAGTAGGTCAAACAAGAAACTACAGAAACAATCAGGAACTTCATTTAAGAGAATGATAATAATAAGACAACATACCATAAATTTGTGGGATGCATTAAAGGCAGTTCTTAGGGGAAGTTTTATATCCCTGAGTGCATACATGATTAAATTAGAGAAAAGGGAGGTCAACAAATTGGGCATGCAATTGAAAAACCTAGAAAAAGAACAAATTCAAAATCCCCAATTAAATACTAAATTAGAAATATTGAAAAGCAAAGGAGAGATTAATAAAATTAAAATTAAGAAAATTATTGAATTAATAAATAAAATTAAGAGCTGGTTTTATGAAAAAACCAACAAAATTGATAGACCCTTAGTCAATATGATAAAAAAAAAAGAAAGAAGAAAACATTATGAGTATAAAAAATGAAAAGGGTGAATTTACCTCCAATGAAGAGGAAATCAAAACAATAATTAGGAATTGTTTTTCCCAATTGTATGAACATAAATTTGACAATCTTAGGGAAATGGATGAATATTTACAAAAATACAAGTTGCCCAGATTAATTGAAGAGGAAGTAAATTACTTAAATAACCCCATCTCAGAAAAAGAAATTGAGCAAGATATCAGTCAACTCCCTAGGCAAAAAAATCTCCAGGGCCAGATAGATTTACTAGTGAATTCTATCAAGTGTTTAAAGAACAATTGATTCCAATACTCTACAAACTATTTGGGAAAATTAGTGAAGAAGGAGTCCTACCAAATTCTTTTTATGACAAAATATGGTACTGATACCTAAATCAGGAAGAGATAAAACAGAGTAAGAAAATTATAGACCAATCTCCCTCATGAATATAGATGCAATACTTCTAAATAAAATACTAGCAAAAAGACTAGAGCAACTTATCTCAAGAATAATACACTTTGATCAGGTTTGAATAAAACACTTTGATTCCAGGAATGCAAGGATGGTTTGATATTAGGAAAACCAACAGTATAATTGATTGTATGAACAATAAAACTAGCAGAAACCACATGATCATCTCAATAGACGCAGAAAAGGCTTTTGACAAAATACAACTTCCATTCCTATTAAAAACATTAGAAAGTATAGGAATAAATGGAGCCTTCCTTAAAATAATAGGTAGCATCTATTTAAAGCCATCAGAAAGTATTATATGTAACAGGGAGAAGCTACAAGCATTTCCCATAAGATCAGGGGTGAAACAAGGGTGTCCACTATCACTCCTCTCATTCAATTTGCTACTAGAAATGTTAGCAGTAGCAATTAGAGAAAAAAAAAAAAGAAATCAAAGGAATCAAATTAGGCAAAGAAGAGACCAAACTATCACTCTTTGCAGATGATATGATGATATACTTAGAGAATCCTAGAGAATCAAGTAAAAAACTACTTGAGACAAATAAATAAATTTGGCAAAGTTGCAGGATATAAAATAAACCCACATAAATCCTCGGCATTCCTATATATTTCCAATGAAATTCAACAGCAAGAGATAGAAAGAGAAATCCCATTTAAAGTTACTGTAGACATTATAAAATATTTGGGGATCTACCTGCCAAAACAAATCCAAGACTTATATGACCACAACTACAAAACATTTTTTCATACAAATAGAGTCAGATCTAACTAATTGGAAAATATCAATTGCTCATGGCTGGGTCAAGCCAATATAATAAAAATGACAATTTTACCTAAATTAAATTATATATTTAGTGCCATACCAATTAATTTACCAAAAAACTACTTTATAGAGCTAGAAAAAATAGTAACAAAATTCATTTGGAAGAATAAAAGGTCCAGAATATCAAGGGAATTAATGAAAAGAAATGCTAAGGAAGGTGGACTAGCTATACCAGATTTCAATCTGTATTATAAAGCAACTGTCATCAAAACTACTTGGTACTGGCTGAGGAATAGAGGAGTGGATCAATGGAATAGATTAGGCACACAAGATTCAGAAGTCAATGACTATAGTAATTGATTGTTTGATAAACCACCCTGGTTTTTGGTATAAGAACTCACTATTTGACAAAACCTGCTGGGAAAACTGGAATACAGTATGGCAGAAACTGTGCATAGACCATTATCTAATACCATATACCAAAATCAAGTCTAAATGGGTGCATGATTTAGGTATAAAGGTTGATGCTATAAGCAGTCTCATAAAACAAGGAATAGTTTACCTGTCAGATTTGTGGAGAGGGAAAGACTTTATGACTAAACAAGAATTAGAGAATAGTATAAAATGTAAAATGGATAATTTTGACTACATGAAATTGAAAAGCTTCCGTACAAACAAAGCCAATGTAACCAAGATTAAGAGGGAGGTGGGAAATTGGGAAAGAATCTTTACAGTCTATGTGTCTGACAAAGGACTCATTTCTAAAATATACAGAGAACTGAATCAAATTTTTAAGAATACAACTCATTCCCCAATTGATAAATGGTCACAGGATATGAACAGGCAATTCTCAGAGAAAGAAATTAAAGATAAGCACATGAAGAAATGCTCTAAATCACTATTGATTAGAGAAATGCAAGTCAAAACAACTCTGAGGTACCACATCTCTCCAGTCAGATTGGCTAAGATGACAAAACAGGAAAATGACAAATGCTGGAGAGGACGTGGGCAAATTGGAACACTAATGCATTGCTGGTGGAGTTGTGAACTGATCTAGCCTTTCTGGAGAGCAATCTGGAATTATGCCCAAAGGGCCTTAAATACTTTCATATCCTTTGATCCAGCTATACCACCCCTAGGGCTATATCCCAAAGAGATCATAGAAGTGGAAGGAAGACCCATATGTAAAAAAATGTTTATAGTAGCTCTTTTTATAACAGCAAAGAACTGGAAATTAAGGGGATGCCCATCAATTGGGGAATGGCTGAACAAGTTGTGGTATATGCATATTATGGAATACTGTTGTGCTATAAGAAACGAGGAGCAGACGGTCTTCATATTTACCTGAAGAGGCTTATACAAACTGATGCTTAGTGAGAAGAGTAGAACCAGGAGAAATTTGTACACAATTACAGACACAACATATGTGTGATGACCAACTTTGATAGACTGGACTCCTCTCAGCAATGCAGTGATATATCAATCCCAAAAGACTCAGGATGGAGAGAAATATGTGCATCCAGAGAAAGAACTAGAAAAACTGAGTTTTTATCCAGGTGGAAGCAAAATACCTGATCTTTTTCCTTCTCTTGTTTGGTTTTATGTCCTCTTTACCATTTTTCATTCCATCTGATACAATCCATCTTTATAACCTGACTAATATATAATGTGAAAGTATTTATAGATCCTATACTTGACTATATGCCTCCATGGTGGGGGGGGAGAAGGGAAGGAGGGGGAAAAATGTGAAACTCAAGGAATTGTGGAATTGAATCCTGTAAACTAAAAGGAAACAAACTACTTAATTAAAAAATTGAAAAATAAACTTTAAAAAAAGAGCCTAGACATTATCTTTCAAGAAATTATCAAGGATAACTGCCCTGATATTCTAGAGTCAGATAGTAAAATAGAAATTGAAAGAATCTACTGATTGCCTCTTGAAAAAAGATCACAAAAAAAAAAACAGTTGGAATATTATAACCAAATTGAAGTGTTCCTCAGTCAAGGAGAAAATATTGCAAGAAATCAGGAAGAAACATTATGAGTATTGTGGAAACACAATCAGGATAATGCAAGATCTGTCAGCTTCTGCATTAAGAGATCAGAGGACTTGGCATATGATATTCTTGAGGCCAAAGGAGTTAGGATTAAAACCAAGAATCACCTACCCAGAAAAACTGAATATAATACTTCAGGGAAAAAAATATGCATATTTAATGAAATAAATAGAGGACTTTCAAGCATTCTTGATGAAAAGACTAGAGCTGAAGAGAAAATCTGACTTGATTTCAAATACAAGAATCACAAAAAGGTAAATAGGAAAGAGAAATCATAAGGGACTTATTAAAATTGAACTGTTTACATTCCTACATGAAAAGATGATATTTGTAACTAGTGAGACCTTTCTCAAAATTAGGGTATTTAAAGGGAATATGTATCTGTGTGTATTTGTGTACACATACACACACATACATACAAACACATATAAATATATGTTTTACATATATATACATATGCATGTGTATATATTGGCATTGTATATGTGTATGTATATGTTTTGTACATGTGTGTGCCTATATATGTATATGTGTGTGTATGGACAGAGGGCACAGAGTGAGTTGAATACAAAGGGATGATATCTAAAAAATAAAATTAAGGAATGAGAGAGGAATATATTGGGAGAAGGAGAAAGGGAGAGATAGAATAGGATAAATTATTTCACAAAAAAATGGTAACAGTTTACAATGGAGAAGAGCAAAGAGGTGAAAGGGAATAAGTCAACCTTACTCATTGAATTTGGCTTAAAGAGGGAATAACATACACCCTCAATTGGGTATCATTCATATGCGGATTAGTGGGGGGGATTATGGAAGGGAGGGCAGATTGGGGGAGGGGTTAGTCAGAAGCAAACACTTTGTTGTTGTTTCTTTGTTTAATTTTGGAAGGCAATTGGGTTTAAGTGACTTGTTCAAAGTCACACGGTTAGTAAGTGAGTCAAGTGTCTGAGACCGGATTTGAACTTAGGTTCCCCTGACTCCAGGGCCAGAGGAGAAAACACTTTTGCAAAGGGACAGGGTCAAAGGAGAAAATAGAATAAATGGGGGGCAGGATAGCCTGGAGGGAATATAGTTAGTCTTTCACAATATGACTACTATGGAAATGTTTGCATAACTACACATACACAACCTATATTGAATTGCTTGTCTTCTCAATGGATGGGAGGGGGGTGAGGAGGGAAGATGGGAGAGAATCTGAAAGTCAAAGTTTTAGATACAAATGTTAAAAAAAATATTGTAAGATGATTACCTGTGAATGACTTAGTGATTCTCATCAATACAATGTTCCAAGACAATTCTGAAGGACTTATGATGAAAAATGCTATCTATCCCCAAAGAAAGAACTATTGGTGTCTAAATACTGAGTGAAGCCTATTAAAAAAAAAAAAAGTAAATCTGGATGTTCTGAAGAGAAACCCACGTCTTGTGCCTCTTAAGAGTGAATAAATGAGATTACTGTTTACTTGGAACTGTGTTGAGTACTGTGGACATAAATACATGGAAATAAGATAGAACTCTCATCCTAGGAGATGACAACATATATTTCAGAATCGTGACAAGGGAAGGGTGTTTTTGAAAGAGAAGGCAGAAAGAATGGTGACTGAGCCATAAGAAGAATTTTTCACATGTCTTTTTTAGACATAGCATTGATTTTATTTCTGTTCTTAGAACTTGAGTTGGGGGTTGGAGGGTGTGACATGAAAGTGTTGAAAAGTTGTGTGAGTAGCAGCAAACATTCAAATAGCCTGGAAATGGAGATGGTTCTGATATGAGGCAAGCTGAGATGTAGGTTCCCCAATTAGAGCCCCAAGTAACAAAAGTTGGAAGATGAGTTCTGGATGAGAGGTAAAGGTAAAAGAGGAGGACGCATGACCTGGAAATGGGTGGTATGAAGATGTGGGCATGTGCCCACAGAAGAGAGATTCAAATTCTTAAATCAGCACTTCAGTTCTGGATGGAGTTCAGACAGGAGTACAGGTGGCATGGTATGAAAATGACTGGAAATGTGGGAGGAAGTACAAAGGTGCCCCTAGGATAGAGAGAATACAGTCAGAGAGAAACAGTGATGGAAAAGGGCTCCGGGCTGGGAGCCAATGAAGTAGGTATATAGCAATTTCCCATGAAGACTAGATATACTATCTTCCTGGAACATAGTTCTGGGATGTACTGGATAATTTCCAAAGAATTGTATAGAATTGAGTAGATGTGGATAACTAACAATTGATGTGAAAAAATTCTGGTATTTTTATGGAACTGAAAGTTTAATATTGGTAGATTAATGCAGAAAAAAAAATTATGATGGTCTTGGGATCTATCAATGGAAGATTATTATCTGGAATGAAGGAGGTGAGAAAAGTGATAGTCATAGTATATTTACCCTAGTTAGAACACATCTATAATACAATGTTTAGCTGGAGAAGGAAATGATAAACCACTCCATCATCTTTGCCAAGAAAATGCCAAATGGGATCACAAAGAGTCAGACATGACTGAAACAACTGAACAATAATAACAAATAATATTACATTTAGTCATGTCACAAATTAGAACAAATCAGAATGAAGAGGTCTGGGAGGTTAAAAGAATTAGATGCCATAAAAGAATTAGTTGTATGAACCAGACATGTTTAGTTTGAAAAGCAAAGATTTAGCATTTGACATGTTAGCTGTCTTCAAATATTTGAGGAATTTTCTTGTAAAAGAGGTATTTAACCTTTTCCACTTGATCAGGGAGCTGAAGTAAGAGCAAAGTATTGTTGAAGAGCTGGATTGAAGATGAATATAAGGAAAAAAATTTGCAAGAATTAGAACTATACAAAAGTGGAATGCATTCAGAAAAAGTAAAATGGACTGGATTTCTTTCTTTTTTTTTTTAGCTTTTTGGAGTTAGGGAGGCAGGGCAGTTGGGGTTAAATGACTTGTCGAAGGTCGCATGGCTAGCTTTGTATTGTGTTAAGTGTCTGAGGCCGCATTTGAACTCAGGTCCTCCTGACTCCAGCCCCGGTGGTCTATTCACTGTGCCACCTACTCATCCCTTGATGGATTGGATTATTGTTCACATATGGATTTGACCAGATGATGTCTGAAGTATCTTCTGAGGTTCTGGAACTAGATGTCTTTAAGTCATGAATAATGTTTTCAAAGGTTAAAAAAAAATATTTAGGATTGCAAAGGAAACCATTTATAATGAAATAACGATATAATCCGGGTTAAGAATCACTGCTTTGGGGCGGAGCCAAGATGGCAGAGTAGAAGCATGACCTTCCCGCGGCTCCGGCTTCCACCTTCCCCAATCCATGTAAAAAGGTAACTCTAAACAAACTTTGGAGCTGCAGAACCCACAAAATGACACAGAGAAGCTAACCTCCCACTGAGGACAGCCCAGCAGGCTGGCAGGAATCCAGCGCAGCGCTCTGTGACAGGAGCCCAGCCCCACACCAAGGCTTTAGCGCCAGGGTGGGCCTGACCAGCCACCGGCCAGAGGGACTCCAGGTCAGCAGCAGCGGTGGCAGTTTCCAGATTTATCAACACATAGATGCGAAGGACAAAGTGAGGGGCCAGTGCAGTCTGGACTTTGGGACCAGTAAGTGGGAATGCGTGGCCTTTACCCCTGGGGTGAGAAGCCACTGAGACACCAGCACAGCCAGCCAGTGCAACGTGGCAGCTTCGTTTCTGGGCCTGCAGAGTGTAGGGAGACCAAGCACCAGTCTGAGGGGTAATCACTCTTGCTTTAACCTGCTTGGATCTGGATTACAGTCTAGGGTGGAGGTCCTGGGGTGTGTGTCCAGCTTGCCAGAGCGTGTGGAGACCTCAGAGAGGGCACCCATCTAATACCTCCGGCAGCTGAGAAAACCCCATCATTTGGGACGAAAGTTCCCCTGTCTGGTGACAGAGTCCTACTGTGGCAAAAAGCCCCAAAGTCAAGTAATTGAGTGGCAAAATGAGCAGACAAAGGAAACAAAGCAGGCAGAAGATTCTATTCTTCTTATTTTGGGGAGAAAAAGGAGCAAAGCATGGAACAGAAGGAAAACAGTGAAATCAGAACTCCTGCAACAAAAGTTTCAAAGGAAAATATAAGCTGGTTACAAGCCATAGAGGACCTTAAGAAGCAGATAAGAGAAGTGGAGGAAAAATTGGGAAGAGAAATGAGAACAATGAAAGAAAATTATGAAATGAGAGTCAACAGCCTGACTAAGGAACATAATACCTTAAAAAACAGACTGACTCAAATGGCAAAGGAAGCTCAAAAAGGCAATGAGGAGAAGAATGCCTTAAAAAGCCCAATTTGCCAGATGGAAAAAAAATCTCAAAAGCTCAATGAGAAGAATCATTGCTTCAGAATTAGATTGGAGCAAATGGGAGCTAATGACTATGAGAAATCAAGATGCTGTTAAACAGATCCAAACAAATGAAAGAATAGAAGGCAATGTGAAATATCTCATGGGAAAAACCACTGACTTGGAAAATAGATCCAGGAGAGATAATTTAAAAATTATTGGACTACCTGAAAGCCATGACCAAAGAAAGAACCTAGAAATCATCCTCCAGGAAGTTCTCAAAGAAAACTGCCCTGATATTTTAGTGCCAGAGGGCAAAATAGAGGTTGAAAGAGTCCACCAATCACCTCCTGAAAAAGATCCCAAAAAGAAAACTCCTAGGAATATTATAGCCAGGTTCTGAAATTCCCAGATCAAGGAGAGAATATTACAAGCAGCCAGGAAGAAACAGTTTGAATATTGTGGAAACACAATCAGGATTACCCAGGATCTGGCAGCTTCTACACTGAGGGATCGAAGGGCTTGGAATATGATATTCCGGAGGGCAAAGGAGCTGGGATTAAAACCAAGAGTCACCTACCCAGCAAAACTGAGTATCATGTTTCAGGGGAAAATATGGTCATTCAGTGGAATAGAGGACTTTCAAGCATTCTTGCTAAAAAAAAAAAACCAGAGTTGAATAGAAAATTTGACATTCAGATACAAGAAGCAAGAGAAGCATGAGAAATGTAAACAGGGAAAAGAAATCATAAGGAACTTATCAAAGTTGAACTATTAACATTCCAACATGGAAAATCAATAATTGTAACTTATGAAACTTTTTCTCAATAGTCGAAGGGATTAGAAATATATATATTTGTCTATATATGAGGGTATATGGGCATATGAATACATATGTGAATGTGTGTATATATGTTTACAGGTATGTTTATAGGTAGAGGGCACAGGACCAATTTAACAGGAAGGGATGATACTTAAAAGGTGAAATTAAGAGGTGAGAGGAATATAATGAGAGGAGATGGGGAGAGACAGATTGGCGTAAACTATCTCATACAGAAGAGGCAAGGGAAAATAGTTACAATGGAGGGGAAGAATAGGAAGGCAAAAGGGAATGGGTCAACCTTATTCCCATTGAATCTGGCTTGAGGAGGGAGTGAAATACACACTAAATAGGGGATCTCACCCTCCAGGAGAATAGGGGGGAAGGGGATGAGAGGGGGGATGATGGAAGGGAGGGCAGGCTGGGGAGTGGGGCAGAAGTTGGAAGCACCCTCTTTTGAGAAGGGATGGGATCAAAGTAGAGAATAGAACAAGTGGGAGGTGGGATAGGAGGGAGGGAAATATAGTCAGTCTTTTACAATATATCAACCATGTTATTGTTTTGCATTGGCCATACATGTACAACCTGTACTGAACTGCTTATCTTCCCAGTAAGGGTGGGTGACAAGGAAGGAAGGGAATGAATCTGGAACTGAAAGTTTTAAAATCAAATATTCAAATATATATACATATATATATATATGTATATATATATATATATATATATATGTAAAAAAAAAAAGAATCACTGCTTTAAAGTCCTTCCCAGTTTTCACATTCTAGAATCATATTAACACCAATAATTGGTTTGTGAATATATCAACCCTACTTGCCTGGAATCATGTGCTCTTGTGTGACGCAAGTCCTACCAGTACAAACAATCAGGAAAGCTAAAAATAAATAGAATGGTTCATGCGTAGCAATTTTCTTATAGTATGAAGTTCTACTGTAAATATCTCCTAGATTTAATGCTAAAAGTGATCTCAGAGGTCATCTAATCCAAGGCGCTCATTTTACAGATGAGGAAACAGGCCCATAGAGATGAATTAATTGGCTCAAGGTCACAAATATTAAGTAGCAGGGCCAGTTTTTTTAAACACCAAATTGAATATTCTTTCGAATACATAGAACTGCCTGAAGATATGAGACCTGGATTTGAGTTTCAGCTCTGACCTCAATCTGTGGGGTGACCTTAAGGAAATCACTTGACCTCTCTAATTTCAATGTTCTCACCTTTAAAATGGCAACTATACCCACACCTCACTTGATTGTTGTGGGATAAATATTTCATAGACCTTAAATATAAAGTTGTTGTTATTTAGTTATTATTTTACATAGTGCCTTTAAGGATGAGTGACTACATGAATATATTTGGTGGAGGATAAAGGAGCACAGAAAGGAGGATTTGGTAAGTAAACAATAGTATGAAATTGAGCTAAAAAATTCTGATGTAACTGTTCCCTTAATTCACCAAGTATTAGAAGTAATTCAGCTAAATGTACACAATTTAAACTTCATTGTTACCAAACTGATTTTACACATTTGTATTAAGAGCGTGACAAATGGAAAAAAATGTTATTTCTACCTTAATACAAAGAGGAGTTAGTTTTTTTTTCTCTTTTTAAACTGATACTTTATTTTTCCCAATGACATGTTGAAACAATTTTTTAAATGTTTAAAGTTTTGAGTTTCAAATTCTATCCCTCTCTCCCTCCCTTCCCTCTCCATCCTTGAGACAGTAAGCAGTAAGATTATAGATGTACAATCATGTAAAACATTTCCATATTAGTCATTTTGTACAAGAAGGAAGAAAAAAAGAAACAAAGAAAGAAAGGGAGGAAGAGAGGGAGGGAAGAAAGAAAGGAAGGGAGAAAGGAAGGAAGGTTGGAAGGAAGTATGAGGGATAATTTGCAATGAAGTTTCCCCATTCTGAAAAATCAAATCTAGAGTGACTTCAGCATTCTCTAGGCCTAAATTTAGAAGTCACCTGACCTTAAAGGAATCTGGGACTTAGAACAATGGAGAACTTCCCCAGTGCCACCTCAGCACAAGATATGCCAACTAAGAATAAAACTGCCTTCCTGGCCTTGCACTGGACACCCACATGTTTCTGTGTCCTTTGTCTCCAAGATAGATTCCTGAGCTTAGGTTGTGGGCCAGCCTCCCTACCAGAAGGAAGGCCAGTTGGCGGGTTGAGTTTCTGCATTAGAAGGTTATGTAACCATGGGCTTGCTTCTACTTGTTGCTCTCTCCCTGGCACATGCCATTTGAGCAACAGGGGCAGAGTCCTTTCTCATGAGAAAAAGACCTTTTCTGATCTCAGACTCAGACTCTGAACTCTTTTATCCCACACAGTTTAAAGGTTCCACCAAGATTTTTCGGACTCCTCTCTGGAGAGAAGGGCTCCCCAGTCTTGACCAATAGGCGTAACGTCCCACTGGGTATTTCCAGTGGCCTCTTGGTGAGGTAGGGGAGTGACTCCCCTCTGTTGAGAGTGAGGCCTGAGGGGGCCTGAAACTGAGAGCAGAAAATGCCTAATAGGGGGAACAAAGGTTACTCAAGAGTAAGTCCATGCACGGAACCAGGTAAGTAGAGGCCTGGGCGATTTGGTGGTGGGTGGGGTTGACTAAGTTTGGCCAGGAGTTGGTCTGAAATTCCTGGACCAAGAGGTTGACCAAGTCAACTGAGTCTGGCTAGAATGTGGGGAGACCAGGAGGCCGTTCCTGAAGAAATGCTGACGAGCAGCCCCTGAGGAGGGCTCTTCAGAATTCATGGCTCAGCACCCCCAGGATTTCTGGACTAAGAGGTTGACACAGTTTAGCCAGACCTTGAAACTGAGGGGAGGGGGTCAGCTGACGAGACTTCTCACATGCCCTTTGGTCAAGGGAAATTTCTGCTTTAACCCACAAGCCACAAATTAATTGGGAACAGAGTTGGGACAGGGCGTTCCCTTCAAATTCCCCCTGATACTCCCTTTGGCGATAAGTTTATTGTGTGTGTGTGTTTGTGTGTGTGTGAAAGAGTTGGTTAAGTGAAAAAGAAAAGTCTTTCTCCGTTGCCTTTTACATTCTTAACCAACTTTGGAATAGGGAGAGAGGATTTAGGTCTTTTAGTATGTAAATTGTTCTTAACTTCCAGCTTCTTAGGTAAGTGAAACTTTTTTTTTTCTATTTATCTGAAATGTCTGAGGCTGCTGGGTTAAAGATTAAGTGAAGGGGAGAGATAGAGAGAAAGAGAAACAAAAAGTCTCTGATTGTGTTAGGTGGGATGGAGTTGATGGGGTACCTGGGGTCTAGATCAATTTGTGAAACTAACTTATAAAACCAGTCTGTGACTTTGTAACTGCACTTTGTTTTGTGAAGTTGTAACTGCAATTTGTCCTTTCCCACCCTTGAGATCTGCCCCTTCTCCCTATCCCACACTCCACCTAGGCAACACCCTGTGACCCCTTTGTTCTTACTTAATGTCTTCATTTCTTCTGGGCCTGGCCCACACCCTCCTTTATCCTTGCCTTTTGTCTCCTTAATGAGCTGGCCCAAATCTTATCTAAACTATCTATTCACGTGCTCCTCTTGGTCAGCTCTGACCTTTGTCTATGCACTGAGGCCCCTCCTGTCTGGTCAGCCCTGACAATGGCAGCCCTGCCCTTTAAAAGTAAAAGCATGTACCCCTCTCACTTGCAGGTCCCCTATAGGACTCTTGCCCACTTCTCATGGAAGCCTAACAATAAACTTCTACAACTCTCACTCCAATTAAGCCTGAGACCTTGAATTCTTTCCAGACGATATTGCAGGTTTTCTGGTCCTAGATAAGATCAGAATTCCTGCTGAACCTATTGGGATACCATCCCCCATCAGAGTCACTACTCCTTTAGAAGATCTGGAGATGTTGGAAAAGAGTGCTAGTGAATTTGTAGCCTGACTTCATAACCAACAAACCAAGTTATGGGAAGTTAGAAGGGATTATGTCTATCCACCTTTCAGGATACATCTATGAAAAAGGCTCTATTGGAATTTAATTCTAAAAGATTAGTTCAAATAATCATTAAGTTCCCAAGGTCTCCGCTTGGAAGGGAAGTTAAAAGTTAACTACACCCTGTTATTGGGTCAAACCCTTTGTCTCTGAAAGGAGACAGGATTGCAGCTTTTTTTTTTTTAAGGAAGGGGAGAGTAAAATGTAGAAGAAATTTCTAAATTGAATTAAATCAAATTGAACTGGTTATGGAAAAGATGTGATAAAAAATGTGAAACCATTATATTTGGATATAAATGTAAATAATGTTCAGATTGATCATTTGAACTCTTCTATTATGAAAATGTATACAGTGGTTTAAAGTTATAAAGTTATAATTTAATTTCTGCGTAAGGTGGTTTGGAAATGCATTCACCTAAAATTGTTAATACAGTATAAGTTTTAAATACATAAGGTTTGGGACATTGTACATTTCTAAATTATGTAATTTGGAAAAAAATTATGAACTCTGATGTTAAAAACAATTTTATTACTATTCAGAAGCTGTTAAGTCATCTAAGGATATAGTTGTGTGTCTTAACTTGGATGTACATGAATATATAATGTTTGGGAATTTATATTACTTTAGAACATTTTTTACACCAAATTAGTTTTAAGGAATCCCCATATTTGAAGGTTTGTTTTATTTTATTTTATTTATTTTTTGGAAAGGCTGAAATTGTGTGTTTGTTGAATTTGAATTTAAAGATAGGCGTTGATTATGGTAAAGATATTTGTAATTATTACTAGAACCAGAAAAAGCTGTTAGAATAATTAGCCCAGCATATTTTAAACTGATGTAAAATATGAGCATGAATGGAGAACTGAATATATATATAAATTTGTGAATAACATTTCATTTTTGAGGGTCAAGTGGATTAGAACTCAGAAATGTATGATGAAAAAGGTATATATTGTTAATTTGACATTAAGAAATTGTTTCACTGTGTGGCCCCAGAAAGTTATATTTACTCTAGCTTACTGTTCAGTAAGGGTATGGTATAGGGATTTTATGGAATTAATATAATTGTAAGGAATTTAAGAACATAATAATTGTGTTACTGGTAAACATTTGTATTAAAATAGAAGTAGTTTCTCATAACCTAAATGCTGTTAAATTAAGAATTATACTGTCAGAGGAACAAGAAAATGATGAATGAAGTACTCTGACATGGTCAGATTATTAGTTATGATATTTTGAAATGTTATAATTTAAGAAATCATAAACTTTCAAGTTTTTCTTTATTTTAAAGGAAGTTACAATTGATAAATCAGATATTTACAAAAGCATGCTTGTGAAAAAATAATTATTGGTGATTATGTGAAAAAAAAAAAGACCCTGTGAATCCTCTTATAAGTTTTTTTTTCTTTTTACTTTTTTAGCTATTGCAAATATTTTAATAAGTGTTCTCTGCAAGTCATTTAAAAGAACAGTTTGTGAGGATATTGGAGAGAGAGAAGACAGAATGCAGGTAGTCACGGAGCCGAGGAATTTTCTTGATTTGGGGTAGGATCTGAGAGTCTACTTTTTTCTGATTAGCCTTGTGCTGCTCTGTAATCTCATATTTCTCTTTTTCTGTGTCAAAAATCTCTCCTTCTAGGGGCGGCCAGGTGGCTCAGTGAGTAAGAGCACTGGCTCCAGTGTCGGAATGACCTGGAGATCGAATCCTGGGCTCAGATACTCAGCACAACACCCAGAAATAACTGGCCATGTAACCTTGAGCACGTTACTTAACCCCGATTGCTTAAAAACAAAATCTCTCCTTCTTGGTGTCTAGCTTTACAGAGCCCTTTTTTCTTGAAGTAAGCTTCAATAAGATGATTTGGAATTTTCACACCTGAAAGGTTAACCCAGGTAGAGGTGGCAATGACAAATTTCTGATGGGTCCTTCTCAGAGGAACACAGTTGATGGTCAGAAGTCCAGTCACCAGTAGCAAGACATTAGCCAGTTGCTTCAGGAAAACCTCTCACTTGCCCCTGTGGCAGCCAGTGAGCATAATCAGAATGGTACCTGGTTTGATGCTAGCTCGAAGTCTCCTCACATGCTGGATAAAGGGCTTTTTGCCATGACTTAGCAGCTTTCTAGGCACATCCTCAGTAGGGTAATACGTAGGCATTTTGTGAATCTTTACCACTCAAGTTCCTTCATTCTTATCACCACCCACAGGCTTTGAGATAGTAGCAGGCACTTTTTCTTTCTTCTTTCTTCTTTCTTCTTTCAATCTGGGGTTTTGGGTCAGTGTATTTCTGCTTGTACATGGCTCTCTGGGAATATATTGCAGACCTGGAGTATCTACCAATCCCTCCGGCCAGGACTGGGTTCCAACTGCAATGATCTTTTCAGGCACATCTTCCTTTTTGTTCTTTTTTTTTTTTTTACCTTCTTTTCCTTGGGTAGATTTTTGTCTGCCATCTTCAGAGATGTGAAAGACAGTTATGGTCCAGACTTCCAGTCTATAAGCAGGGCCTCTTGTAAGTTTTTTTAAAACCTAGAATTGTTAATGTGTATGGAAAAGAGGGCTTAGGTGTCCCTGGAAACAATTTGTGAGTGAGGTCCTCAGCCCAGGGAAAGAAGGTGGTGGGGCTTGTTTTAGTTATGAAGCTCCTAAATAATGAGAAGTAGCAGTCTATGTACAAAAGATTAAAAAGAATCTCTAACATCTAACAATTGGCTTTTATACCAGAGCAAGTTTAAAATTTGTGAAGTAAAAGTTAGTAATTATACAAAGACTTGGCAAGATTTCTGGTCATTTTATCAATTATGTATAGATTTTGTAATATTCAAACTTACTGTGAATTTTCTGAAGTTTCTAGATGGGACCCTGAGATTTGGGAATTTCAGGCAGATTGCCTAAAGTCATTTGATTTATCACAGATCAGATTAAGAACGGAATTTCACCACTCCCCACCAGGAAGGAGGGGGTCAGGGACAGCAGTTACTTCTTCAGCCTCTGAAGTCATACTAAGAAATTACTCAGTCTCTAAACTGGCTTTTAAAGTTGGTAAATTTGATTTCTAGTCATTGGTTTTTAGTAAAAATTTGCAATTTAGAACAGGAATTTATATGTCCTGGTAAATCTTTGTGGTATATTGCAATTCATTGAGCGTAAATTGATGTTAAGGTGAAAGAGTTTCATGACCATACCGCATGTGGATGCTTTATCCAATCAGGTCCCTGATTTTCATCTTTATGGCAGAGTTTGCTAATCAATGAAAAGTTAAGCATAATGCAAGTCTTTCATAAAGGTTTAGTGATTATTCTCTTAACACCAGGATACATTCAAACTGTTTTTAAAGAAAGGAAATACTTTTAGAAAAGTTGTTTTGCAGAAGAGATCGTGCTGTTTTAATCTGAATTTGTGGTTATTGCATGGCATAAGCAAAAATTGGCATTTGTAATTGAATGTATAAGTAAAAGATTTAGATTCGTGAAGTATCTCACTCTTCGAGATTGAGTATAACTAGGGAAGAATAAACAAAATTGCAAGGACATAAATCCATCAGCTTGTGGGGTTCAGCAATTCACTTCTTTGCTTTGTCTAAGCAGAACAGCTATGTTAGTAAAAGTATAATAACTTATGAGATATCTTGTTTTATGGTTAAAAATGTAAAGGAAAGCTGAATAAGATGGATGATGGGTTTGAGTGATTTGGAAGGATAAAGGTTTGATTAGAAACATGGAAGGCAAATAAGGTTTGGGGACAAATGGGGATTTATCCAAGCCAC
This sequence comes from Petaurus breviceps papuanus, assembly GCF_028583685.1. NCBI lineage: Eukaryota > Metazoa > Chordata > Mammalia > Diprotodontia > Petauridae > Petaurus > Petaurus breviceps. Next base: position 82,211,179 of record NW_027185655.1, read on the forward strand.
TCCTGTCTCAAGACAGTGGTCTAGATACCTTTGTATCAGATGGTTTAAGTATGTTGAGAAGAGTATGAGGAATTATTTAGGAAGGCAGAAAGATTTGTAACATGATTTTATAATTAATAGCTCAATCAAATTTGAGAAAGAAAGGAAATATGGATACAAATGCAATATTGAATCATTAACCCATGGACTGAGGTTGGGATTATAGCATTACTGTAGTAAGGGTGTATCTGTGTATATGTGTGGAATGGGGTCTCAGTGTATTGCAAAGTGATGAAAGAACAATTGGGTGTTAATACAAGTGACTGAATCAATTGTTGGGTTTAATCAGAGACATTTTTATTTGAGAGAAAAGGTATTTTAGTATGAACTCAGATTAAGAATAATTATAAGAATGCACATCTATTCAAGCAATAATTTTTAATCCTGATGGGAGATCTGATTTTTATAAACAAGAACAAATATAGAAATGAATACAGGTTATTTGAGGCTCACTTTAACGATGTTCCTTAACCAATGTGAGATTATAATCATATGTTAAGCTGATTGTTGGCACATGTTTTTTAAAATTTGATGGGATTGTTAACTGACTTTCTTTGAGTTCAGCTCCAGATATGAGTATTAAGAGAGGCTGCCCAAACTACCCAAACCTCCAAACCATGGTGCCAGACCCTGTAAGATACAAGTATGAAGGTTGAGAGAATGACTGTTCCGCATGAGCTGAGGAAAGATTCTTCTGGCTCGATTTACCTGCAAGCACTTGGCAGACTTTAAGCTTGGCTCAATGCAGATTGCAGCTTGGTATACATTTTGCCTGAAATCGACATTCTGAAGTTTGGAAAATATGGTTCCCTCATTACAGTTTTGTCCCTATTATTGGTGGCAAGTTTCAATAATTAAAAGTTTTGAAATAAACAACAAATCTACTAAATACTTGATTCTGGAACATCTTAAGTTACTATAAGATAAAGCTACTAGGCTTAGGGTTTAGTATAGGTATTCTTGTATGAGTCAGGTTCCTTTAGTTCTTTGTAATAATATGAGAACAAGTAGATCAAGGGTTTGTGGGAATTTCATTCTGTTATTTAGTAGTATCACACTTGTCTCAACTTTGTTATAATAAGTCAATGTTAAAAGGAGGATAATTTTTGGACTACTTGGTAAAAATTTTAATTGTTTTAATTGTGAGCTTACTGCAAATCCCTTAGTGAAATCCCATCCTCCTGGTGGAGGAATGAATAATGGATTAGTGCAAAATATAAGAAACTGGTTTTAATGTGTGATCATGACAATTGACCAAGACTCCAATTTTAATTTTGTAAGAATGATAAGGGTTCTGGAGTGGTCACTTAAATTGATTCTAAGGTTCCTTTTGTACGTAAATGAATGAAAGAAGGTGGAAGAAAGAGAGGCTGGGATTCAGGACTAGAGCTGGATGACCCTAAGTAACCAGAGGACTTCCACAGATCCAGACAACAGTGTGAAAAGAGACTTTTGGACTTTGAAAGGACAATTGGTTTTTATTATTTTCTTTTAAATCTCTGTATCTGCACTCATAAAGGGGACTGCCCCCTTGTATGTGTCAATGTAAGGAGGGTAATTAGAATTAAGAAAAGTGGGGAAACTTAAAAGGTATAAAAGAACAGGGGGGATTTGTGAAAGATAATATGCAATGAAGTTTCTCCATTCTGAAAAATCAAATCTAGAGTGACTTCAGCATCCTCTAGGCCTAAATTTAGAAGTCACCTGACCTTACAGGAATCTAGGACTTAGAACAGTGGAGACCCTCCCCAGTGCCACCTCAGTATGATATGCCAAATAAGGATAAAACTGCCTTCCTGGCCTTGCACTGGACACCCACATGTTTCTGTGTCCTTTGTCTCCAAAATAGATTCCTGAGCTTAGGTTGTGGGCCGGCCTCCCTACCAATGAGAGTGAAGGCCAGTTGGGGGGTTGGGTTTCCACATTAGAAGGTTATATAAAAATGGGCTTGCTTCTACCTGTTGCTCTCCCCCTGGCACATGCCATTTGAGCAACAGGGGCAGAGTCTTTTCTCATGAGAAAGAATAAAGACCTTTTCTGATCTCAGACTCTGAAGTCTTTTATCCCACATGGAAGAAAGGAAGGAAGGAAGGAAGGAAGGAAGGAAGGAAGGAAGGAAGGAAGGAAGGAAGGAAACTATGCTTCAGTCTGTATTCAGACAATATCAGTTCTTTCTCTGGAGGTGGATGATACGTTTCATCATGAGTCCCTTAGGATTGTCTTAGATCACTGCATTGCTGAGAAAAGCTGGGATATTCACAATTCATCACACAACTTTGCTGTTTCTGTGTGCAATGTTCTCCTGATTCTGCTCACTTCTACCAAATTCCTTTTATGACATAAATGTGGTGCTGATACCTAAAACAGGAAGAGCCAAAACAGAGAAAGGAAATTATACACCAGTTTCCTTGTAAAGGGACCCTGCCCCGCCCCAGGGGCGGAGAAGAAGACTAGTATAACCAGGAGCCCATATATGGTGATAAATGCTGTTGGGACTGATGATTGGGCGAGAAGGGTTTGGAAGGGCTATAAAGGCCCTAGGGCGGAAGTAGAGACGCGAGACGCGAGACGCGATGTAATCAGTGGAGAATAAACACCCCCCAAAAACTCCCTCCGCTCTCTGTCTGGTGATTGTTCCCCTCAAGGGGCCGGTGACGACCGAAGACCCGGATATGGGTAAGTAGAGGACCGTAGGGCAGGTGAGGATTCCACGGGCAGAGGGACCCCGGCATTCTGGCGCCCGAACAGGGACCTGACAGGGACCTGAGCGCTTGGGCCCGGGGAGGACATCCCACCTAGCCGGCGGATGGTCTGCTAACTGCAGCTGGTCTGTGTTAGCCACCAGACAGCCTCGAGAAAAGGATTCTCGGGAAGAGGACAGTATGGGTTCAGGGCTTAGTATCCCTGTGTTTCGAGCGGAGGAGAAGGGGGTCTTGACCGCCCAGCTTTATAAGCTGTGCGCACAGCGGGGCGCTAAACTCCCTATAAAGACTTGCAGGCAGTTTATTGAGAAGGTTCTGGTGATCTGCCCCTGGGTGAAACCCTCGGGCTTACAGCCGCATAAGTGGCAGGCTGTAGGTCAACAGATGGCGTCTTATAATCAGACGTGCCCGGGGTCACCCGAAGACTTCAGGGTCTTCAAAATCGTGGCGGCAGCGGTGACCGCCCCAGATCCGCCCCCCCTGCCGTGCTCAGTTAGCACCCAGTGCGGTGCGTCTCTAGCGGGGTCAGACTCAGAGGGGTCCGGGGGCCATGAGGAATCTAAGGACGGGAACAGGAACTATCGCCCTAAATACCCGTGGGGGGACCTGGAAAAGGTTGCCCGAGAATCAGCCCCGGTGTTGAGCGAGTCAGAGGAAGAAGAGACAGCAAGGTTCCCCCGAGAAACCAGAAGGAGGAGAGAGAGGGCTCAGAATCCAGGTAAGGGGGTCCACCCAAGGGTGGCCGACGATCAGGAAGATGAAGGGTGGAGATCCCCCCTCCCTCCAGTCCCGTGCTCCTCTAAGATGGCGCCCCTGGAGACGCCGCATGTTGAAGGGTGGGGCCCTCTTCCGCCTCCTTCACGGAACCATGGAGGGCCCCTCCCGGAAGTCACGACACCCCCCTCTTACTGCCCTCAAGGGGCGGTCCCTCCAAGTGCGGGGGAAGGACTTTTGAGGCGGAGCCTCCGTCTGGCCGCAGAGGCGGGGGCGGAGGTTGACTTTGACTCCTGGGACATGTTCCCGATTTTGACTGATCCCTTGATGGGAGGTCGCACTCATGCCCCCATCCAATATAAGGCCCTGAAAGACTTTAAAGAAGCTGTGACCACATATGGCCCAGCCTCTCCCTATGTCAAGAAGCTGCTTGCCAATTTAGTTGCTGCCCACCCCTGGACGCCCGCTGATTTCGACGGGCTGGCGGTGGCTTGTCTGGAACCATCCACATACCTAGCCTACCAGGCGCAGCTTCGGAGAGAGGCCCGGCGAATTGCCCCGCTCAGACCTCAGAGGGCCCCTCAAGATACGGAGGACTTGATTTGCGGGACGGGGCACTTTGCTAACCCGGCAGTCCAACTAGCCTATGGACATGCCGACCTGGACGATGTCCAGGAGGCCCATATGAGGGCTTGGGAGAAAGCCTCGGTTAGGGGCCAGGGGTCTGGGACCAAGCTGGTAGGGTTGAAACAGAGGCCCGGCCAGTCCCCTCTCTCCTTTGTTAATGAGGTCCAGGAGACTGTCCATCGATCCATCGGGGAGGGCAGAGCCATGGAACCGTTGATTAGACAACTGGTGAAGGAGGGCCCCCGCTCTCGGGAGGCGGCTGCCGTTAACGCACTGCCCTCCGATGCCCCTCTTTCTGACATAGTGGATAAGCTTATGGACCTGCCTCCAGACGACCCCTTAACACAGTCAGCTGCAGCAGCCGCCTCCAGAAATAACGCACTGGTCCAAGCCCTAGAAAAGCTGGTTTTGGCCAGTGCTGAGAGAGACAGTAACATCCTGGCAGCCGTCCAACGGCTTTCTTCTGACCCCGCCCGTACGGCCAGTAAAGTTTGTTTTGGGTGTGGCCAGAGCGGCCATTTCAAGGCTCAATGCCACGCCATTCCTCGCAAGAGCTCCCCCAAGTGTTTCGCATGTGGAAGGCCAGGTCACGTGGCTAAGTATTGCCGCCTCAAAAATCCGGCATCCTCGCCTTTAAGGCCCTCAAGCACCCCCCCTGGGGATGCCCCGGATTCCATGGCTGCCACACAGGGAAACGGGGGGTGGAGGGGGACGACCGCCGTTCCCCCTCCGCAGCCCCCTCAGGCGGCCCGACCTCCCCGGTTCTGATGGCCCCTCCTCTTGGGACCCCCCCAAATCAGCCCTTCCACCTCCCTCCGGGGGGGGCGAACACCTGTCCCTGCCTCTTGTCCCTTCTATCCCGCACTAGTTATTGGAGTGGAGGGCCTGGTTGATTTTATAACCCCTACGCAGATTGTTGAGTCTTCCAAGGATCCTGTGATTTTGCTTAATCCCCATGATTTTCCCACCCCCTTGCATAGTGGCCAGCTGCTTGGCAAGGCTTTACCCCTAGTTGACAAAGGAAGCGAGACCCACCCCAGCCTAAATTGGACGCATTGCATTTCCTCGACCCACCCCTCTATGGTCGTTCTGGTTTCTGGTGTCCCCGTCCTCGGTCTGGTTGACACGGGTGCGGATTGCTGGGTTATTAACGCCGCCCAATGGCACAAAAACTGGCCCCTGACTCTCCCCACTCTAGATGTCAGAGGAGTAGGCGGGAGCAAAAGAGCCAAGCAGGCTGCCCGCCCCCTGCCATGGGCCATGGAAGACCTGGAGGGTTTCTTTACACCTTTGTGTTTGCCGGATCTCCCCTATGCCCTGTGGGGCAGGGACCTTCTTTCTCAGATGGGCATGTATTTAACAACCTCGGACCCCCCTCCGGGAAATGGGTCGGGGCCTCTGCCTTGAGCTTCGCCCCCCGTTTGACCTGGATAAATCCGGACCCGGTTTGGGTGGACCAGTGGCCCCTTACAGCTGAGAAGCTCACTGGCCTCCCCTATAACCCTACGGGACAGGCGATTGTTGAGCGGGCCAACCGCACCCTTAAGGTCGTGCTTGCCAAACAAAAGAGGGGAACTCCCCGCTCCGTCACACGTCAGGAGCTGGCTCAGGCAGTTTTTACTATGAACTTCCTACAAGCAAGAGAGGATGGGTCCACTGCGGCCCAGAGATTTTGGTCTTCCCACGCCCAGCCCACGCTGTCACTGGTACAACTCCCATCGCCTAGCCGCGCCCTGCCCGGCACGAAGGTGCTGTGGAAAGACCTTGAGGGCAATTGGCATGGCCCAGTGAAGGTGGTGGAGCGCAAACTCGGCCACCTCTCCTTCCAGCCCGAGGATGACGAGAAAGCAACCCCGCAATGGGTTCCTCTTCACAGAGTTAGGGATGTGGAATGACAGGGCTCCACCCCTCCTCCAAACGAGGGGTGAGAGGGAGTTTTGGTTTTTGTGTCTTTCAGGCGCTGTGCTACTTCTGGGGATCCTGCTTCACTGCATAGGAGGGATGGCAGATGAGGAGCACCTGAGATGGGGCGTCCTGTCAGCCTTCCCGCGGCCGCTGCCGGTGACACATTCAGCTCGGACCTTCCCTCGCTTCTTCTCCTCGAACTCCTCCTTTGGTCTTCCGTCGTTGCCGTTTGATTGTACACCTTCTCCCCTCCTATTCCCTCGGCCAATGTCACGACTGGCAGGCCACTTAACTGGACTTGTCAGGATCCCAAACCGATCTTCGCAGGAAATTCCAGTAGCCAAGCAAGCGTGTCCTCACGCTTTCTCCAGTATGCGGATCCCGGAGCCACTGCCAACCCCTTTGACCTCTGGTTACTGTGCGGGGTGAATGGCTCCTACTCAGATGTTCGCCCCCTGGGGATGGTCAATGGGGGACAGGTCGGGGTCGGGAATGGTACCTGGTCGGGGGTGGAGGGTGGCGATTCCCCGAGCTTTAACTTATCCGCATTTCATAGTAACGTTACACTGTCTCCTGGTTCACCCAGTGGGGTGGTTTGACCTCGTCCCTGTTAGTTTTTGTGCTTCTTCTTTTCCTTCTTTTGTGGTGTGTGTGCCGACTTCGACGGCAAAACCGTGGGTATATGCTTTTAACGCAGCGAGCATTGATGGCTGTGTCTCAGGGAGACGATCCCCAGGTCTGGTTTGAGGCATGGGGGGACGTTTGACACTCGGGGTAAGACGAGGCACCCTCCATGACGGGCAACTCCTCACTCCTCGGCCGCCTAAGACAGGGTCAAGAGTGTCTGATTCCTAGGACGGGTAAGGTTCGAGTGAGACAGAAGCGACCTAAGCCAGAGGCCCTCGCACCAAGCGTCAGAACCCCGCCCTATGGCCACCGAGAGGATCTTTTACCCGAGCCCGCCTGTGCTTGGCTGCATTTCCTTTTAGTGCTCAGTTTGCTTTAAAGAAAAAAGGGGGAGATTGTAAAGGGACCCTGCCCCGCCCCAGGGGCGGAGAAGAAGACTAGTATAACCAGGAGCCCATATATGGTGATAAATGCTGTTGGGACTGATGATTGGGCGAGAAGGGTTTGGAAGGGCTATAAAGGCCCTAGGGCGGAAGTAGAGACGCGAGACGCGAGACGCGATGTAATCAGTGGAGAATAAACACCCCCCAAAAACTCCCTCCGCTCTCTGTCTGGTGATTGTTCCCCTCAAGGGGCCGGTGACGACCGAAGACCCGGATATGGGTAAGTAGAGGACCGTAGGGCAGGTGAGGATTCCACGGGCAGAGGGACCCCGGCATTTCCTAATAAATATTGATGCAAAAATTTTAAATAAAATAATAGCAAGTAGATTAGAGCAGTATATCATAAGGATCCTACACTATTGCCAAGTAGAATTTATACCAGGAGTGCAGGGTTGGATTATCTCAATAAATGGAGGAATGCCTTTGACAAAATACATCACCCATTCCTCTATAAATACAAGAGAGCATAGGGGGAAAATGGAGTTTGCCTAAAAATGATAAATAATATTTATCTAAAAATCATCAGCAAGCATTATCTGTAATGAGTCTAAGCAAGAAGCCTTCTCAATACAATCAGGGATGAAGCAAGGATGCCTATTATCACCATTATTATTTAATATTGTGCTGGAAATATAGCAATAAGAGAAGAAAAAGAATTAGAATAGGCAATGAAGAAACAAATTAGCACTCTTTGCAGATGATATGATACACATTTCTAGAGATTCGACTAAAAAAAACTAGCTGAAACAATTAACAATTATAGCAAATTTGAAGGATATAAAATAAATACACATAAATCATCAACATTTCTATATATAATCAACAAAGCCCAGCAGTAAGACATAAAAAGCGAAATTCCATTTAAAATAACAATAGACAATATAAAATACTTGGAAGTTTACCTGCCAAGATACACTTAAAAAAATTAAGAGTTATGTTAATTGTCCTGGCTGAATATTCTAGAGTTGAGAAAAACTCCTTTGATTTTAGATTTTTTTAAATGGGGGTGGGGTGGGGTGACTCTTGCTTCAAACTCTGAAAGAATCTGTTTGAAGAGAATTTTAGGAATTCCAAAAGGAACTCTTCTGGGATTGACCTGCTAACACTCCTCAATCACTCAGTAAATATTTACCAAATGCTTACTACTTGCAAAGCATTGTACTAAGCCCTGGGGATTCAAAAAGAAGCAAAAGACAGTCCCTGCCCTCAGGGAGCTCACAATCTAATGTGGAAGACTACAAGCAAACAAATATGTACAAATAAGTGACATAGAGGAAAAATAGGAAATAACTAAAAAATGAAAGGCACTAGAATTAAGACGGGTTGGGAAAGACTTTCTGTTGATGACATAATTTTAATTGGAACTTGTTGGTACTTCAAGGAAGCCAGTAAATCCAGTGAGCCGAGATGAGTAGGTAGAGAATTCCAGGATGGAAAAAAAAATGCCTGGAACAGATAGATGGGAGTGTCTTGTTTGAGAAACATCCAGGAGGCCAGTGTCACTAGATCAGAAAGTTCATGTTGAATAAGGTGTAGAAAAACCAGAAAGATAAGACAGGTGGGTTTTAAAAGGCTTTGAAAGTCAGAATATTTTTATTTGATCCTGGAAGCAATAGGGAACCAATGGAGTTTATTTAGTGTGTTGGCAGTGGAGGTGGGGGTGGGAAGGAGGGAGGGATATGGTTGAACTTGCACTATAGGAAAAGCAATTTAGTGGCTGAATGGAGGACAGACTGGAGGGGAGAGAGACATGAGGCAGGCAGACCCATCATCCAACTATTGCAATAGTTCAGGCATGAGGTGATAAAGCCCTGCTCTAGGGTGGTAGCAGTGTCATAGTAGAGCAGTAGGTACAGAGATAGTAGAATGAAAAGAAGTTTCCAAGTGAAAAATGATAATTCTCTCACTGAGTTAAATAATTTAGAGCTCAGCTACTAAATACTGAGTCACATATTAGATTAGCCTGAATCTGGAAATGGTTACTTCACAGACATTTGACTGTTTTGACTCTCTCATACCACCAAGGTTGCTTAATAAAAATCAGATTTCATCAATAAATACCCTGACCTGATGGGGTACCTGGGGTCTAGGTCGGACCAACTTGTAAAACCAGTCTGTGAAGTTGTAATTTGTCCTTTCCTACCCTTGAGTTCTGCCCCTTCCCCCTATCCCACATTCCATCTAGGCAACACCCTTCGACCCCTTTTGTTCTTACTTAGTCTCTTGATTAAGTAATCAAGGCCAGGCCTGGCCCACACCCTCCTTTATCCTTGCCTTCTATCTCCTTAAGGACCTGGCCCAAATCTTATCTAAACTATCTATTCACATGCTCCTCTTGGTCAGCTCTGACCTTTGTCTATGCATTGAGGCCCCTCCTGTCAGGTCAGCCCTGACAATGGCAGCCCTACCCTTTAAAAGTAAAAGCATGTACCCCTCTCACTTGCAGGTCCCCTAAAGGACTCTTGCCCGCTTCTTATGGAAGTGTAGCAGGTCCCCTAAAGGACTCTTGCCCGCTTCTCATGGAAGTGTAGCAGGTCCCCTAAAGGACTCTTGCCCGCTTCTCATGGAAGTGTAATAATAAACTTCTACACCTCTCACTCCAATTAAGCCTGAGACCTTGAATTCTTTCCAGATGATATTGCAGGTTTTCTGGTCTTGGATAAGATCAGAATATCTGCTGAACCTTTTGGGATCCCGTTTTTTACCCCCCATCAGACCCACTACTGATCTTGAAAGTTATCTATTTCTGGATAAAATTTCTTAGGAACAACTTAAGGAGTTCAAGGAAAATATCTCAAAAAAGTCTATTATTTTTCATTCTCTTGATGTCTATTTCTGCGTGAGTGATGAAAAGTTTTCAGAATCAGTTGTCTACCACTTGCTACACAGGGCAGCAGCAATCCAAGTGTGGACAATATAATGCCATGTTCTGTCTCCATCCAAAATAAAGAAAATGTCATGGACTATGTGGTATTAAATGTTGCAGTGAAATTTTAAAAGTGAAAGCAGGGAAAGTCATTATCACAATTTGTCTGCAAAATATTTCTAGTTCTCAGCAGGTCAGTCTCAAGGAGATCAGGAAACTTTCACAGAATCAAATATAAAATATTCTCTCGGAAAGAAAGTATTTGTTATGAAAAACAAGCTTGATGAAAATTACAAACACATAGATTAAAGAGGAATCAAAGTTTAGATAATTCAAAAAGTTTTCATTGAAAAAGAAAAAGGAATTAAGATATAAGTTGTTATACAAATGAAGTTTCCACTGTTTGAAATAAGTAATAATAATTTTATGTAATAATAGTAATAAATATTATAATAGCTAATATTGTATATAGCACCTATCATGTGCCAGGTACTGTTTAACAGTTTAAATCAACATCATAGAAATAAGTTGGTCCCAGATACTTTCTTCATTACTTGAAGGATAGATAGATATATACAGAGCATCTATTAAGATATTATTATGTTTTGGGGTGGCTAGGTGGCACAGTGAATAGAGCGCTGACCTGAGTTCAAATCTGGCCTCAGACACTTGACACACTTACTAGCTGTGTGACTTTGGGCAAGTCACTTAACCCCAATTACCCTCCAAAAAGCAAAAACAAAAAAATATATTATTATGTTTTAGACAATATGCTAAATGCTGAAAATACAAAAATAATCAAGCAAAACAGTCTCTGGGGGGCGGCCAGGTGGCTCAGCGAGTAAGAGCACTGGCCCCAGTGTTGGGATGACCTGGAGATCGAATCCAGGCTCTGATACTTAGCACCACACGCAGAAAAAACTGGCCGTATAATCTTGAGCAAGTTACTTAACCCCAGTTGCTTTAAAAAAAAAAACAGTCTCTGACCTCAAGGAGCTTACATTCTAATGGGAAGAAGGCAAGATAGAAAAAGGAACTAGAAAGGGGAAGAGATATATCATGGAGATGTCCAAGAATTGAGGTGGAGGTCTGGATAGAAGTAAGACAAGGTGAAGTCATCAATCAGAATCCAGGTAGTGTTGTGAGTTAGAGTCCAAGATTCTGGTGGGGAGGAGATGGAGATGATGGCCTAAGTGGACTTAGGTATAGCCTGGAGATGACCAAGAATATAGATATTCTCTTCATCAATAGAACTTAACTTCTCAATAAATCAAGGTCTATTATGACTGTAAAATGTATCATTTTGTGGGTAAGCTGAAGATAAATCTCTTGGGATTTTATTTTGCTATTCCCTAGTCAAGAGGCAACACAGTCTTTCATTGGGCTTATATTTAAACATTTTCAGCTTGTTAGAACTTGTCAAAATTTTCACTCTGCCTGCAAGACCTTCAAGAAATTCAAGGTTGTCTCATGTGGTAATTAGACATCAGAGTAAGTAAGCCTTTGGTAAAGCAATCAATCAGTGGCTATCTAGGAAAGTCAGCCATGACAGTCAATGGGCAATAGGTGAAGTGTAAGAGATGTCAATCTACTTCCCACTTTTGGCTCTTCTACTACCACTACCACTACTGATTTCTAATTTTGACTCAGAGAACAAGAGGTAAAGGTAAATGGACACAAAACAATTCATACAATTAATTTTGAGGGGTCTGGTGCTGTGATTTCATTAGAATAGTAAAGTAGTGAAATAACTCCCTCTACTATTGCAGATATGCACCTCTTCTACAACTTGTATTCAAAGAATTGCCTGGTACTCTGAGATGTTATGTGACTTGTCAGTGGTCACACAGCCAGGAGCTCAGGTTCAGAAGCAGATCTGCCATCAATTGATCAATGAGTTAAGTGCCTCAGCTCTGACCCCTCTTAGGGACTGAATTTGGAGACCTCCTCACCAGGAACCTAGTAACCAAGAAGCTCAGAACCCACTGCCATGGATGGAGGCTATACCTATCTGACATGTGTCACTGAACAATGACAAAAAAACTTGAGTCCTGTCAAGCACCTGTTAAGCTTGATAGGTAGGTGAAAATAGGTAGAATCTACCCTGAATTTTATCCGCCATTTGTGTCTGTAGAAAATGAAAACAGCTCCATCATCTAGAAACACAAAGGACCCAGGGAGGTGGGAACTGAAGCTGACAATAAGGCCCCTCCCCTACAAATAAGCCATCTCCAAGGTTCTACTCTTGACTCCCTAGGGTGTCTCCACTTTGCCACAGCAGCTTCTTTATCCTGGAAATTCTCTCCTCCCGGGGGCTTTCTAATACTGCAGATACACTCTTCCCTTGTGACCCCTTTCTCTGATTGGCTGGTTGTTCCAAGTACCTTAATTTTAAGGAAACTGTGCAGGATGACCATGTCTTCATTCCCCTATGATTCTCCAGACTTTCTCCATCATTCTCCCCAACCTGGTACCTTCAACACCCTTTCTAGCTTTCTTTTAAATATGGTCCTCCCCCATTTGTATGTAAGTTCCTTGAGGGAAGCTGTTTATATTTGTATACCTGGCACTTTGTATTCACCCTAGCTTATAGTAAATACTTACTAAATATTTGTTGACTATTTCTCCATTCATAAACACTAGACCTGAGATGGTACCATCCTAGCAGCAACTGGTCTCAAAAAAAAATTAGACCCTCTTCCCTTTAGACCATGTAAATCCTTGACTTAAGAATCTTCAGAGATTCTCTATTATCTCTAAGGTAAATGCAGAATCTAAAGCCCTTTCACTCTGGCTTCACTACCTTTCCACACTTAATTTCACACTACTCCTTTTTCATTCATAATATACCCAACTCACTTATTTGCTGTTCAATGAACAAACAATATATGTCCCACCTTCAGGTCTTTACACATGTCTGCCATGGCTGGAATGCACTACCTCCTCATCTCCATTTCTGGAAATCCTTGACTTCCTTCAAGACTCTCTTCATCTGACATTACCTAGGGGAAGAATTTCCTGTTTCCCTTAGTTATTTGTGCTTTCTTTCTCCTCAAATTATCTTGTTCTTATTTATTGGTTTATATATTGCACTCCCAGAAGAATGTCACTTTCCAGAGGAAAGGAACAAACTTTCTTTTTTGTTTTATGCCACCATATCCCCCTGATACATAATAGGCACTTAATAAATGTTTGTTGATTTGAACTTAATTGAACGGAAGTGCCACACTCTTAGGTACTACTTACTCCAACCAACTTTACTTCTCGTAAAACCCTCTAAAACCAAATACCAACAGAACCATAACTGAATAACCAGCTAATTAAAATCAAGTAATTAACTACCCATACTGGTGCTGGCAGAATGAAATCAACTTTTTAAAGATATATTCCACATAGGGAGAGGGAACCTTAGGGAGAAACCTGGGACCTCAAGACACAAGTCTGATAGAAAAAAACAGAGTAACCAGAACACCAGCCCAACAACAGAAATGGACAGTTAAGGGAAAGGTGACAATTTGGTAGCTTCTCATTTATCTAATTATTGTTGTGAATTACAGAGACAATTTGATATCGGGATAGAACACTGACCTTAGAACTCAGAAGATGTGTTCAAATGTCACACCTGCCTCATTCTGGATTCATGATCCTGGATAAGTCAAAATCCCTCTTGGGAACATGACAAAAACTATGAATCACAGAAGAGCTTCTATCTGCATTGATAGAGGGATTTTCTTAGTCTGTATTTCCTATAATAATGAAATTTCAGGATTCCTTATACTTACGTTTGCTAACTAGATTCTAAATCCATTTGTTTCTGACTGTTAAAATTTAAGTGTACAAGTCCTGTCAAGAGATCATAGATCTAGAGTGAAAAGGGGCCCCCAGGGGCCACCCAGTTCATTCCTCTTACTCTACTAGTGAGAAAATCAAGACCTGGAGAAGCCAAGATACCTGACCAAGGACAAACAGCTAGAAAATAATTGAACTTGGATTTGAACCCAGGACCTCTGATGAAACCCAGAGATCTTTCTATTTCATTATACACAGGGAGTCACCATAAACATGGCATGCAGTTTTGTGGCAGTGTACAGTCTCTCGATCTAGCTCTGCCCCAGGACTCCAATTGACTAGCATTTGCTACACATCACTACAAAGGGGGATTCAACTGGACATACAATTTTAAAGTTTCCAGGTTCTGGTTTTAGGTGGAGTCTATGAACACAAGTTTGTTGCTATATTTCTTTTAGCTGGAAGTCCTTTAAATGCTTTTTGTTCCCACATAATAATAATGAGCCTAAAGAAAACCCTTAGCACTTTTTCCTCTGACATATCATAAGTTAACAGATTTATAGACTTAGAAATAGAAAAGACCTTAGATGTCACTTACTCCAACATGCTCATTTTAAAGATAAAGAAACCGAGGCCCAGAGGACAGAAGTAACCTTCTCAAGGTCACATAGAGAGTAAACAAAAGAACTGTTATTCAAACATACATGCACTTGACTATGATCCACTATTTTTTTTTCTTGCAATATCACTGGTTACACAGATATTTTATTGGAGAAGACAAGACTTACCTTACAAGTCATACATTAGTCAATAATAATAATATTTAACATTTAGGTAGTAAGTATCTGAAGCAGGACTCAAATTTAGGTGTTCCAGGTTCCACACCCAGTCACCTAATTACTTCAACACATTCCTCTTGTGGCCAGGAACCTATCAGCTCCAGGGCCTCTGACACCATGGTCCACATGAAGGATGTCTTAGGGGAATGTATCATCCCCTTCAGTCCTGTGATAAAGCAATGCAACTGGCCCCAAGTATTAGTTAATTCATTTTCTAGCATATTCAGGAACCCATTTTTCTGGCCCACATACAGCATATGTAGACTGGGAGAATTTATGCTAATTCCCACACAATGACAAGTCAGATTCTCAGAGCCAGACTGACTATATCTCCCTTCAGGGTTCTAAGTGATATTTGAAGGGTTAGAGATGGTTTTTCTAGTGTTATAGCTCTTGACCCCCAGTTGGTGTTCTTCTCCTCATGATTATCACGTAATAACAATCAGTCAACCAGACATAATAAGCTTTTTAAAAAGAACATTTACTAATGTGGAAGAATATTTGGCACAATTATTTTCCCAAAAGTCTGTGTCATACTCTCATACTAGCACATCTAGAAAACAGGGGAAATTGAGCTGAAGTGTACGCATAGAACTTCTAGAAGTCTTTTTGCTAGAATCCTCAAAAGTTCCCCATAAGTATGATGTAATTGGAGGAGGAGGTTGTTTTGTTTTGTTTTTCCTGAGCCTAAATCTGTGTACACAGTCCCCTGCTTATGTGTACACTACCGTCAGCTGTTCTGGGGACTCTATAATGGTGCTGATGGGAAGATGTTACTGCTTCTTCCCCTTCCTTATTCCAAGTATATTTTTATTAAAGGACAAACTAACACCACCCTTCCTTATCCTAGGATCTAAGGAGGTTTGACAAAAGATATCAAGTACTGGACTTGGAGTCAGGAAGACAAGGGATCAAATCACATGTCTAATATTTACTCTCTGTATGAACATAAGCAAATCACTCAATATAGTTGATCCTTATGCATCTGTCTTATAAAGCAATATATGGGGTGTGATCTTCAATAGTAAAGGGAACTCCCACAACAGAAGCTTCTCTACCAGTGTAAAGAATTTCCTAAGTAGGAATCCCCCTGACAACAAAATCAGACTCTCAATGTATTGGAGAGGAAAAAAAAAGATTAAAAAAACACAAAAACACCTGGTGTTATCTTTTACTTTTCGGGGACCAATAGAGGTTTCCTGGGAAAAGAAAGGAATGTGGCATCGTGGAAAGAGTTTGGAGTCAAAGGACCTGGATTTAAAACCCTGCTTTACCATGACCTATTCATGTGACCTTAGTTAAAGCAAGCACTATGACCTTTCTGAGCCCCCAGTTTACTCATCCATAAAATAAGGGATTTAGAATACATGATCTCTAAATGCCATTGCGGTGCTAAATCTTATGATCCTATATTACCCTGATTTTTTACTGTACAACTGCTCAAGGGTAACAAATCATGGCATTTCGGGTCAGGTATTAGAGGTATTGAGGCCATGGTAGACTAGAATGGGAAGTATTGGGGATCTAGGGGGAACTAGTGAGGTATAGTATTTAAAACCAAATCATACAAGTAGACAATTATCTCCTAGCTATAAGGATTCAACTTAGATTTCTAACATATACAAGGCATTTAATTTCTCTATGCCTCATTTTCCTCATCTGTAAAATCAGGGGATTGGACTTGGTGACCTTTTAGGGTTCCTCCAGTTTTAAATCTGTTATGCTATGAGAGCTTACAGAACAATTTTTCCCTTAAAATACAGTAATAACTACATATTTGGTATCTGCTTATCTTTGAAAAAATACTTATGTCGACCTATAAACCGAGGCCACTGAGAAATAATTAGTAATTTAAAAAAATATTCCTATGTAGAAGCTACACAATAACACTACCCCCAAATTAAGGCTCTTTAACTCATTTACTAATGACACCTTAGGGGCAGCTAGGTGGCACAGTGGATAGAGTGCCAGACCAGAAATTAGGAAAATTCATCTTTCAAATCTGTCCTCAGACACTTACTGGGTGACCCTGGGCAAGTCACTTAACCCTATTTGCCTCAGTTCCTCATATGTAAAATGAGCTGGAGAAGGAAATGGCAAACTGCTCTACTATCTCTACCAAGAAAACCCCAAATGGGGTCACAGTCCAACACAACAGAAAAACGACATTTCGAGCTGAATTTTCGCTTTTGAGCTTACAGGAAAACAACAAAAACAAACCCTCATCCTCCCAGGTGCAAAGTAGAAAAAAATAGTTCTTCCACATTTTACCCTGAATTTTGCCCTGCAATTGAACTTTCTCTACAGCTGCAAATCAATTTGTGCAGTTATTTGAATTACAGCCTTTCTCTGCCTCAGCTTTCAAGTAGTGAGAAAGCTGTCACCCTAGCGCCATCTAGCGCCTCCAGATTTTATACCTTTGATTTTGAATAATTCTCCTCTTCTCTTCTCAGATTATGCTTGGGCAGAGCTGTTTGATATTTGATCTCAGATGATTTTCCCCCTCCAGAACTACAGTCTGGTACGAGGGGGGGGGGGGAATGAGCGGGGGTAAGGGATGGGGCAGGGGGAGGGGAAGAGGGAGAAAGATTATATTGTCTAAAACACTCTTGAAGTAAGGTGATACAATAAAAACTTAAGCTCATGTGATAGGCCAAGCATCAATATAGATGCTGAGAAATGAACTTTAGATAAAACTGGATTCAAGATATATTTATCTCAAAATAATAATTGATTGGAATAGTGCTTAAAGGTTTACAAAGTAACTTGATGGAAAGAATTAGAAAGATGTAGCCTAGTGCCTAAGGCTTGACATTTGCATAAGACTTTCCTGGATGGTGAAAAGGATCACTTCAGCGTTTTGAGAAGAGAGAGAACTTTGGGCTTCCAGTCTCCAGAGAAGACACATGTGATGCTAAAACTTCAGGAAAAGGTTCCTGAAAGGAGAGAAAGACTCTTAAAAGTAGCCAATATACAGAAGTCAGTTCCTTAAGCATGCCACTATTTCCAGGTTCCTAAACTATGGACTTTGGGGACTTTGCCTTTGGGTATTACTGGGTACTCTTTCTTAGTTAAGATATCTTTCTCTTACTGGGAATGTTCATTCATTCTCTATTGCCCACTGCTATTCTAATCTTCGTTTTTTTTTTAAATTTCTGTTGGCTATTACATTGGATAAATGGATTTATTCATTCCACTCTTGTGATGGTCCTTCTGTAACTGGCATTAGTGAGAGTCTGTACATACCACTTCTTCATTAAAGGAGAGTACACAGTAAAAGCAATATGAATCAAAAAATTATTTCACCTAGATGAGATATAGAGATAGATATAGATATAGAGGCACAGAAAGATAAGATTCTAGCTGAGTAGTCCTTGTCTGACTAAAATATACTAGTCTTATAGACCCAATCCCCTTCTCCTCGGCAGGAATCATTCTCCCTAGGAGACAAGTGGAGACTACAGAGAAAATCTCTTCCTGCCTTCTTGGAAGCCACATTTAGACACAACCATATGGACATATACATCACCTACATAGGCAACAAAAACATCCTCCAGAAAAATGAATTTTTTTGGCTTTCTCTATTTTTCAAAGCATAATTATATTTTAAACACTTAAAAAATTCTTTCTGGAACAATAATTTGTCTTTGCCTAGATTCTCTTTCTAATTCTGTTATCCATTTTATGTCTCCTTTGTTTATCTCTTACATTAAAAATGTTGGTATACAAATTGAAGTTTCTACTTTGCTTTTTCAGGTAGAAGGATCTCAATAATAACTTTGTAGATATTATTCTTATATTAGCACTGATATCAACACTTACAATTTAATTTCCCTCTTTTTTTCAACTTCTTCCCAGTTTCAAATTATATTTTCACTTTATTGAATCTTCATTCATTTGTTAATTAATCTTCTTTTATGATGAATAATTTAATTCTAAGCATCTTGACTTCCTCGCCCTTACTAAGGCCTGGCATACTATAAAGATCTTGTTACCTCAATGCTCTTCAATCTTTTATCATAAACCCATCAAGAGCCTCAGGCTCTGCTGGCAATATGGGTCTGTTGTCTCTTCTTTTCTTGTCCATTTTCCAATTTCCATCCCAGATAACTAGGACTTATAAGGTGATTTCATACAATCTTATCTTTTTTGAGTACCAAATTTCTCTGCATACAATTATTGTTATAATTCCTGAATTTCTTGCTTACTTCATAATAAGCTTAGTGATATGCATACTTATGTTTTGGTTACAATTGGACCCATGCTTCCACTTCATGACTTCAAAGTTTTTTGAATGGCTTTGCAGAAAATAGTGCTTTTTTATCTGCTTTGCAATCAGTCCATTACAACCACCAGGAATTGTTTTGCCAATATTCATTTCATCACATCCCTCCTTTTCTGAGTCCTTATATCTTTATTGTAATTATTTATATAGTTATTCATCCTTGAAAAACTCATCAACATTCCTCTCTCCCTTGGCTTCTTGTTGATTAATTTACCCTAGTGTTCCTGTCTTTAAGCAAGCTGTGGACCTTGATTCAGCATCTCCATTTCTTTTCTTTTCTTTTCCTGTTTGATTTGTTTTCACTTTTCTTGTCACCAATCAGAATGTCTCTGTTATTATACCTTATCCTTCCCTCATCTGAACTATTGAACAGAATAAAGAGTCCTAATGATCTCCTACTTCTTTGTTGTATTTTAACTAAGCAATTGTATCCCTGGAATTACTCCATTCTAATCCTGTCCTTAAAAAAAAACTTTCTTCTTTTTTCTTCCTTTCCTATTCTCTTTGTGGGTGAATTTGCCTCTGTCACTTTTTATCTATAATGCCATTGGTTCTTGCTTTTCTCTTTCACCTCTTTGATTTGTGGTGTCTCTCTCTTGTATCATTTCATTTTCAGATGGTCCTTCTCAAACAGATGAATTTCTCGTACACATTTGTGTTGTTCAGTTGTATTGGGTCATGTCCAACACTTTGTGACCCCATTTGGAGTTTTCTTAGCAAAGAATACTGGAGTAGTTTGCCATTTTCTTCTCCAGATCATTTTACAGAAGAGGAACTGAGACAGAGTTAAGTGACTTACCCAGAGTTACACAGCTAATAAAGTACTTGAGGCCATATTTGAACTCTTGAAGATGGGTCTTCCTACTTCCAAGCCCAGTGCTCCACTGCACCACCTAGCTACTCTAGTGTACCCTCATACACATTAGTCACTGATAGTTTGGTCTCTGCTCTGTTGGTTTCTGATCTACACCTTCATCTCTTAATTTCTGTATATTGCCCTGTCTCTGTCATTATGTGTATGTGTCTTTCTTCTCTGCCATATTAAGACAGTCAAAGAATGGAACTAAATAATTGGGCTTCTGGTTAGGAAGATTAAAGAGGCAATATGCGATAGTAACTAGAGTGTGGAACTGGAGTTGGCAAGATGTGAATTTAAGTCCCAACGTTATACTTAAAAGATACATAATTTTGGAAAAGTCACTTAACACATAACAAACTTTAAGTATGTATCTGAGAACAATGGTACAGTATGAAGAATGTGAAGATTTGGCATCAGAGGGTTCGAATCCCATCTCTGCTATTCATTTCTTCTATAATATAATAATAATAATAATGTAATTTGATCACTTTGTATTGGCAAAGCTAACAGGTACGTAGCACTTAGTATTTAATCAAGCCTCTGTTAAAGGAACAGAAGTTATGCTGACATAACAGGAAGGGGTTGAAACAGGAAATGGCTGAAAAAGCAAGCTAATGCCATGTGTATATATAAGGAGAAACCCCTGCTGGGTCAGACAGATCTTGGAGCAAGCTCCATGGAGGCAGAAGCTGCTGCCCCAGGGAGCCTGAAAAGGAAAGTCCCCCCTCCCACCAGGCTAGAGAGAATGATTTTTATTTGAAGAACCTGGATAAAGTGATTTTTGGTTCTGTGAACCAGCTGAAACTTCTGCTGAGTCCAAGGGCCAGCCGGAGCTGCTAAGGATTTCGGAGGGTGAGCTGGAGCTGCTGAAGACTGAGGAAGCATGACTGTGATGCTGGTTCTTTCCTGTTTGTGGCTTTGTTGAGCCTTGACTTCCCCAGAACAGAGACTGTGAAGGATTTAAGATGGACTGGACACTGTGAGCTTCAGCATGGAAATGCTTGGAGATCTGGACAAGGACCTGGGAGCTGTCTGCCTTTGAACCCAGGTGACAGTTTGGTGAATCCAGGTAGGATCTGGGACCATGGAAGGGGATCCAGGGAATCTGAGAGACCATCCAAGTCAAGATGAAAGAAGACTTTACTTGGATACTGTGTACTGACTAAGAAATTGTAATTTATTAGTGACCTAGGGGTAGAAGGCTTATATATCTTCTGATGATTGAATAGTGAATAAGTGACTGAGTTAACTTAGTGTGCCCCATGAGTGGTGAACTTTGGCTATTGTACATTGTGTCCCTCAAGGAGGGAAACCTCCTTAAGGATAATTGAATGATTAAGATGATTGAATGATTGAGTTACTAAATGATTGTTCTTTTTTCAAAACTTTGTGGCCACTATGCTAAAAACTATGTGGCCATTTTCTGTGATAAGTTGTTGTGAATGCTATATTTTGATTTTCTGTGATAAGTTGTAACATTGTGAATGCTGTACCTTGATTTACTGTGAATGTTTTGCTGTGATTTGTTATGGAATAAATAGAGTGTTCACTATACTGTGTAATCAGAACCTTAATAGCTGTTCACAATAGCATTCTTCTGGAAAGCTGCTCGTGCTTGGCTTTACATATACTTGTTAGGAAAGCCAATTAATCTTTCTGGATCTTACTTCCTTAATATGTAAAGTGAGGGGAAACATTGGATTAGATGACCTCTAAGATCCTCTCCAATTCTAAATCTATGAAACAATAGCATGCCAGACGACATGATTTAAAAAGAACTTGTCACTCTGCTTTATGGATTTAAGTCCAAATATATGTGACATCCCAAAAGATACACAAAAAAGGTACTTGATAAACAAATGTATTGCTAGAAAATAGCTCAACCTTGAATGTCTTGGTGACCTCTTCCTGCAATCAAAGGAACAAAGACACTTTCTACAATCTGTCTTTTGGAAAAAGATTCCCCTTTCATAATATATCAACTTGTCAAAATGAACTTTTCTGAGTGGTGCCTCTCCACCAACCTCTTCCCCCCCTCAAAAAAAAGAAAAGAAAATTGGTTATTATATTTCTTAGTCTAAAAACTACTATCAATCAAGAAGCATATATTAAGCACTTCCTGTGTTCCAAGGTAGGAATCCAAATGCAAAACTGAGACAATCCTTGACCTTAAGGAGCTTTCATTTGCTAAAAGAATACAATATGTGGGGGAGGCTAGGTGGTGCAGTGAATAGAGCACTGGCCCTGGAGTCAGGAGGACCTGAGTTCAAATCTGGCCTCAGAAACTTAACACAAAAACTAGCCTTGTGACCTTGGGCAAGTCACTTAACTCCAAATGCCCTCCAAAAAGTAAAAACAAAAAACAAAAAAAAGAATACAATATGTTCACAGAGAAGTATCAAATATGTATAAAATACTGTAAATACACAGTGATAAGAGGTAGAGCCCTCATAGATAAAGAAACCACAAAAGGCATCTGGAAGGAGGTAGCACTTGAACCCTGGAGGTAAAGATTTAGGAGGAAGAGAACTCCAAATGGGGAAGGTTATAGTGTACAAAGGTACACATATAGAGTAAGGAATGTTGTGTGCAGAGAACAGTATATGTGCTAGCTATTGGATTATAGAATGAATTATGGAGAGTAACACATAACAAGCCAAGAGAGATAGACCAGAACTAGATTGTGAAGGATTTTAAATGCTAAATAGAGAGGGTTGCATTTTAGCTTAGTGAAATAGGGAGCCATTGAATTTTCTGGAGAATAAGAGTGATAGGGTCAAATCCAAACTTGAGTTATCTATTTAGCTGTTGTGTGGAGAACACTGGAGAGGAGAGAGACTGGAGGCAGGAAACCTAATAAGCAGGTGTAAGGGTTATGGGATTTAAAGATCTCCCATGCCCCATGGACGTGCTGACATAGCAGAGCAAGAAAAAAAAAAAGCCGAGCTAACGGTCCTGTGGTTGGCAGTTGGTGGCAGTTGCTTTTTTTTTTTTTTGAGTTAGGACTCCTGCTGAGGACTGCCAGGGGCCGGAGCTGCTGGGAGCACGCTGGGTGGTTGCTGTGAGTGGGGAGAGGAGGACCTTTGCCTGAGGTAGCCTGTTCTGTTTTAAAGGCTTGAAAATGTGGGTGCTTTCTACTTTATCTACCTGTGCCAATATCATAACTACTCTGATGGCTTTCACTTTCTGGTTTTGGGACTCAGTCTTTTGGTATCTTAATAAATTTTCTAGTTTATTTCCCCAAATGGCAAACCTGATGTATTTTATGATGGATAATTATATCAGCATATTTGTAATCTCTATAGGCATTGTGAATATGGCATTGCCGACAAAAGATTCAGGATTTTTCTACCCCTACCAATAAGAAGGAGGCCCAAAAGTTCATAGGATTGTTTGGATACTGGAGGCACCACATTCCACATTTGGTACAGATTTTAAAACCTTTATATAGAGTCACACGGAAGAAATATGAATTCGATTGGGGACTTGACCAGAGTAAAGCTTTTGAAGAAGCCAAGGCTGCCATACAATTGGCCCTAGATTTGTGGCCCATGCAAAATGGTCCAGTGGAATTGCAAGTGACTGTACAAGATGATTATGCAAACTGGAGCTTATGGCAAAAACAACAAAGCCGAAATGTACCTTTGGGATTTTGGTGTAGGAAACTCCCTTCATCTGGAGTCCAGTACACACCTTTTGAAAAGCAGTTGTTAGCTGCATATTGAGCTTTGGTGGAGACTGAACAACTGACTGTGGGCCATGAAGTGATATTAAGACCTGGAATCCCAATTATGACCTGGGTAATGAGTACCCCAGCTTCTCACAGAATTGGACATGCCCAAGAGGCTAGTATAATCAAATGGAAGTGGTATATTCAACATAGAGCGAAAACAGGCAAAAGCGGAGTCTCTGCTCTGCATGAATCTATAGCAAACATAGAAATTGAGAGGAATGACACACCCCCTGAGCCAAAGCAACAGTTGGTACAGTCCACTGTCAAATGGAATGAGGGATATGATGTATTAACTGAGGAACAAAAGAGACATGCATGGTTTACTGATGGGACAGCAAAATATTTGGGGCAAAAAAGACATTGGAAAGCAGTGGCCTATAACCCATGTACTAGAAGGACTTTGGAAAGTACTGGGATAGGTGCAAGTAGCCAATATGCTGAACTTATGGCAGTATATCAAGCCATCAAAATAGAACAAGGAGGACAGTGTCATCTATTCACTGATTCATGGGCGGTAGCTAATGGGTTAGCTACATGGATGCCCATGTGGAAAAATAAAAATTGGGAAATTCATGGTAAACAAGTCTGGGGCAAAGAATTATGGGAAGATATCTGGAACATGTCTTTGGTCACTGACTTGTCAGTTTTTCATGTAGATGCTCACGTGGCCCCCACCACACCAGAACGTGAGTACAATGCTCATGCTGATCGACTGGCAAAGATTGCTACTGAACATATTGTCCCTACTTTGACAACAACTGATGATCCGGTATTAGCAAAATGGGTCCACCAAACAGCAGGCCATTTGGGGGTCCAGGCCACACACCAGTGGGCACAAGATCGAGGTATCAGTATCTCTCATTCTCTGTTAAAACAGATAGCAGAAGAATGTCATATATGTCAATTGGAAAAGGAGCGAACTGTTCCTCGGGTAGTAACTGGAGAGATAGCAAGAGGAAAAGTCCCAGCCCAAATCTGGCAAATAGATTATATTGGTCCACTACCACTGGATAAAGGATGCAGATTTATATGTACTTGTGTTGATACCTATTCAGGTGTACTAGTAGCTTGTCCTTATAAGAATGCAACCCAGAAAAACACTTGTAAAACCCTTGATCTCATAAGTCTATATTATGGAACCCCAATGCAGATTCAAAGTGACAATGGGTCACATTTCAAAGGCAATGAAATGAAGAAGTATTGTATACTAAACAATATAGAATGGATATATCATATTCCATATTATCCAGAAGCATCTGGGTTAATTGAAAGAATGAATGGGTTACTGAAAGAACAGTTGAGGAAGTTAAGTTCCAATAATTCATATCAACATTGGAAGGATAATTTGTTCATGGCTTTGCGTAATTTGAATAATAGACCATTGGGAGGAAGTACACCTCTAGCCAGAATGATGACCCCCAATCTGCAAATTAGAAAACAACAAACACACAAGATCCCAAATATTGAGTATTGGACCTTGAGGCCAGATGTCCCAGCACCGTACCCAGGACCACCTGGTTCGGTGGGGTATGATTTACATTGTTTAGAGGACTTTTGGTTGGACAGAAAAGAAATAAGAAAAATTTCCACTGGGATATGCATAAGAATCCCTAAAAATCACTTTGCACAGATTTTACCCAAATCAGGATTAGCAGCTCAAGGAATACATGTATTGGCTGGAGTAATAGATTCTAATTATCAAGGAGAAATTGTTGTAACATTCCAGAATTTAGGTGAAGGGCCCATACAGATTCACAAGAATGATAGGATAGTTCAAGTGATTATCGTTCCTTGTAAAACAATGCCACTTGTAAAAACTGACCCTCCTTCCAAAATAACTGTCACAGGAACTGAAGGATTTGGTTCTACTGATAGAATAAAATCAGGAGCTAAAGTATGGGTAAAATGGAAGCCAGATGATGTTCCAAAGGCTGCAGAGATTATAGCATATGGGAAGGATAACACTGTAACTATTGTTTATTCTGGAGAAGATGATTACAAAATTGTACCCTTAAATCATTTATTCTACCGTGAGTGAGGCTACAATAGTCTGGTTATTGTTCTTGATTTTTTGTTTGTTCACCTTGTTTGTTAGATTTGTTTCCACAGGCTTGGTACCCTCCATCTGTAGATGCCTGATAGCTTAAGCTGGATGTCACCCCCTGTCTGCAACTGTGATGTGTCACCCTTGGACCTGGCATCAAGCATATTAAGAACTGACCTCTCAAATGGGACCCCT
>NW_027185655.1:82246845-82257111 GCF_028583685.1 Petaurus breviceps papuanus
CTTATTCCAGGTTGTGGTTGTTGTTGTTGTGTTTGTCCTTCATTTTCAAAGAGGACCAAGCCATCAGGTAATCGGACCTTTGTTTGAGTGAAGGAGCGCTTTGCTAGTCACCAGAATCACTTTCTCCTCCAGAGCCATCTGGATCAGGTGACCAGATATTCATCACGGAGCCTGGAGGTGTCCCAGGATGCAATGGGAGACCTGGAAATTGCAGAAATGCCCATAAGTTGGGGAGTAGCTGAACAAGTTGTGGTATATGATTGTAATGGAGTACTACTGTGGTATAAGAAATTATAAGCTCATTAATTTTAGGGAAAAAAATACATGGAAAGACCTGCATGAAATAATAAAGAGTAAAGTGAACAGAACCAAGAGAATATTGTATATGGCAATAGCAATATTGTTTTAAGAAAGACATTGAGTGAATAAATCATTTTGATTATTATAAATATCCAAATCAACTAACTATAAAGGACATATGGAGAAAGATACTATTTGCATCCAGAGAAAGAACTGATAAATAAAAGTATGTATAGAATAATTTTATATATATATTATACTCACACCCCTTTTTATCTAATGGTAGCCATGGGGGGGGGAAGGGAGAAGATAAGAAAAAAATAAATTTACGTGATAATTTTGTTGTATATTTTAAAGGAATGGCAAGTTGTGGAAAGTACATTTGCAGTTTCATGTGCAATTATCTTTTTTATTGTACCAGGTTATAGAAATACTTTTTTTATTCCATAAATTAAAAACAAAATAAATTTTTAAAAAAGGAAGCAGAAAGGAAGAAGAGAGGGAAAAAAGAAAGGAAAAGAAAAAAAGAACTCTGTTCATAAACCTCTTTTACCTAGTTAAACAAGCAAACAGACAAAATAAAATCAATCTGGGAGGGAAAGACTTTCAGGGTTTCTGGGCAAAACAGAAACAAATGTTATTTACACTCAATGTGAGCCAACAAAACCCATGATGTAAGAGTGATATAAGAAAATTATGAAAAGAGAGTCAACATTTATAACAGCCAGCACCCTAGCATACCCAGGATGACTGCTAGCACAGGTTCTTTGATCTGTTTTTGTAAAGGAAAGCAATTCAAAAAGGGTTAACAGTCTTACTTTAATCAAACATATATCATTTATGGTTCAGGGGGAAAAGTCACCACCCTGAACTTCAGAGAATACAAACAGAATTTACAAGCAGACAAAAAATATAGACAGAGAAAATAACACAATTCAACAAATCAACAGACAGGGCTTCTATCTCTCTGACCATTACATACATACAATGTTAGTTACCAGAGAGAAGAACCAACATCTGGGTTTTCAAAGCCAGGGGCTCAAAGGCTACCCAGATTCTCATCTGGTCAAATCACACAATTCTTCCCATAAGTGAGCCCCAAAGCAAAACCTTACCACAGATGTATATGTAGCCTTCTCCAGGGTTAGAGAACATCACAACCCACGTGACCCACTGCCTAATTACAGAGTAGCAAGGTGTGGGCATTCCTGAAAAACAAGCCTCCCCTAAGCAAGCTTCTATTGGGCTCTGCTCTACCCTTCAGCAAACTTCTCCTACCATAGGCTCCATGTGACCACATTCAGCCTATTAGGGGACAGAGTATATTTTCAGATCAGCTAAGGTCTTCAAATTCCCTTAGGCTTATTAAGGGGCAGGAAAGATTTTCAAATTCTGAAATTTTCAAATACTGAAAAGTCATAAACAAACAAACAAAAAAAAGAGTCGATATCATATTTCAAGAAATTACCAAGGGTAAAATAGAAATTGAAAGAATGCACTGAACACCTCCTGAAAGAGACCCCAAAATGAAAATTCCAAGGAATATTGTAACGGAATTCCAAAATTCCAAGATCAAGGAGAAAATATTGCAAGCAGTCAGAAAGAAACAATTCAGATACCATGGAGCTCAAGTCAGAATCTTCTAAGAGTTAGCAGTTTCTACATTAAAGGAGTGGAAGACATGGAATTCGACATTCTTGAAGGCAAAGGAGTTAGGATTCCAACCAAGAATAACCTTTCTAGAAAAATTGAGTGTAATTTCTCCAGGGGAAAAAATTGATATTTAATGAATTCCTAAAAAAAAAAAAAAAGACCAGAGCTGAATAGAAATTTTGTCATTCAAACACAAGACTCAAGAGAAGCATAAAAAAATAAACATGAAAGAGAAATAAGAAAGAATTTAATATGGTTAAACTGTTTACATTCTTATATAGGAATATAATACTCTTAAGTCCTAAGAATTTTATTATTATTACAAGGACATTTAGGAGAATATACAGATAAAGGGCACGAGTTGTGAATTGATCATGACAGGATGATCTCAAAATTTAAAAATGAAGGGGTAAGAAGGACAGAGGTACTGGTAGCAGGGGAAGGGAGAGGAAAAATGGAGAAAATTATCTCCCATAAAAGAGGTACACAAGGAAGAGCTTTTACAATGGAGATGAAAATGGGAGAGATGGCAGGCAATGCTTGAAATTCATTCTCATCAGAATTGATTAAAAGAGGAAATGACATACAAACTCAAATGGGCATAAAAATCAATATTACCAAACAGGGAGGTAGGAGTGGAAGGAATAAGAGAAGGAAGTAGATACAGAAGGTGGGTTAAGGGAGGCAATTGTCAAAAGCAAAACAGCCCTTTGAGGTACAGGGTAAAAAGAGAGAGAAGGAAAAATAAGAAAAAATAGAGTTGAGATAAATACAAAGATAGCAATCTTAATTATAAATGTGAATGTGATAAACTAACACACAAATAGAAGTGGAGAGTAAAATCTATTAGATACCAAAATCCAACAATATATTGTTTACAAGAGATACTTGAAACAAAAAGACCCATATGAGTAAACAAGATTCACAACATGAAAAAAATAAGATGCTAAAGCAGAATCAAATTTTGGAGTGCCTTGAATGAAAGACTAAGGATTTTTGTTTTATCTTGTATGTAGCACAAAGTCATTAAAATCAATCAATTAACATTTATTACATGTGTCAGGCACTATGCTAAGTACTAAGGATGCAAAAAAAGAAGGGAAAAAAAACCCAATATTCCCAGCACTCAAGGGGTTTTAATCTAATAAAAGGGTTCTATTATTGTTGTGGTGGTGATGGTGGTAGTGTGGGGAGCTAACGATCAAATAGTTTGCTTCCAGATATCCAATTCTATGATCAAAGAAAACCCTTGAGGTCTAGCTGGGTATTAAAAGTTTTTCCTAATTCTCTGCCAAGCATCTCAGCAGTCTAGTCACACAGATTCATTCCTCATTCTGTCACATGCCGAAGTGCGTGCAGGACATATCTAAATTAGCCACAGGAGGCTATTCAAAAGTGCAGAGAAACACCCAAGCAGGGTTTAGGGATGAAAATGCAAGCCGAATACCTGATTCAAGAATTGATACATGTACTGGAAGATGTGCTGTTGAAATGTCCCTATGATCAAGGCATTAGGTAAAGTGTCTCTATTTTGCACATGGTCAAGGAAGGTAAAACAGCAGTGTTTGACCCACCACATCATATTCATTTATAAAAACTGCCTCTATATGCATCCTGTCCTATCAAAATTTTGTTTCATGTTTGTTTTTGTATCCCCAGTGCCATGCACAGAACCTGGAATATAGCAGATACTCACTTAAATCAACCTATTTATAAGCACTTAATGAAAGCTTTGTTAATTACATTGAATTGAATTGAATAAATGGAGACTCTTTATCTATCATGTGGAGAAAGCAGCTTCCAAATGATAGTTTCACTACCAGGACACTGAATCAACTATTTTTGTTTTATATGATTGTGCCATTTCAAATGGCGAAGACATCAAATCCAGTTAACCATCCTATGATCTGAATCAGACTGATAGAATCCAAACAGAAGGTGAAAAACATTTCTAACTAGCATCATTCATAGCAGAGACACGGCCTGCATTCCTCTTTTTCCTTCTCCTCACAAACTGCTTTGTATTCTAGCTTACTTATATTATCTTTCCTTACTAAATGGATGCATCTCACCAATATAATCTCTTGTACTACAACCTATATATTTTAATTCTTTCCTATTGTTAATTGGTGACCTTTATGCTTAAAAAAGAAGAAAAAAACACTATTACTAGCTTTTAGTCCAAATTTAGTCTATTTTAGTCAAATGTTTTAGACAGAGAAATAATGGAACATAATAAGCACATCTATTTAAACTGATTTTGTTCAGTACCAGGAGTGGTGTCATGAAAAAATGAGCCTTGAAGAAATTTGACTTGACCAAAATTATTAAATTGTGGAGTCAAAATCAGGACCAGACCACAAAATGACATTTACTTCCATTTCTGTCATTTTCCACTTAGTTAACTGAATTTTGATAAATCATGTCTTCTATCCCCACACAAAAGTAAAATGGAAAAACAATGTGGAAGGCAAAAGATAAATACATTCACCAAGGACAGAACTGGGTAGCAGACAATTGAATGCAATTTATTAAGTAACTAGTATTTTTGTAAGATTAAGGAAGCAGTATTGCCTAGAAGATGAGAACTGACCTTGGAGTCAAGAAGACCTGGTTTTAAGTCCTAATTCTGAAACATACAGGCAGTGTAAAAGGAACAAGTCACTTAATCTCTCAGTACTGCAGATAAATCCCTAAATTGGTAAGTTTCTGCTTTGGTAGAAGGACTTTCCACACTGAGATTTCTCTATACTAATGAAATCATAGAGACTGTTCTAAAAATGCAAAAAAATACAATGCTAGGCTGTAGGGGTAAAAAGTAAAAATGAAAAATAGTTGCTGCCTTCAAGAAACTAACATTCTTCTATTGGATACAAAATGTACAG
Source organism: Petaurus breviceps papuanus (assembly GCF_028583685.1). Lineage (NCBI taxonomy): Eukaryota > Metazoa > Chordata > Mammalia > Diprotodontia > Petauridae > Petaurus > Petaurus breviceps. Next base: position 82,251,684 of record NW_027185655.1, read on the forward strand.
AAATAAATGCAATTTGAAAAGAAAAGAGCATTAAAAAAATAGAGGGATTGAGAGAGATATCCCATTGGAAGGAGCACAGTATGCAAACTGAATCTTAAAGGAGGTGAAGAATAATAATAGGTCAAAGGTGATACAGAGTGCATTCCAGGGATACCAGACAGCCAGAGGAAGGAAATTGAGTAAAGAGTTTGGGAAATGGTAAACAGGCAGTGGAATGGAATGTGCATAATGAAGATAATGTGAAATCAATCTGAAATGTAATACTGAACAATTCTCTGAAAGATTTTAAGCTAAAGCATTTATATTTCATTCAAGAGGAATAGGGACCCACGGAAGTTTTTTGAGTAAAAGACTGGATGTGATCAAACCTGTGATTGAAGATAATGTTGGCAGTTGTGAGAAGATGAATTGGAGAGAAGAAAAACTGATCAAGCACCTTAGGCATGCAGAAGAACCTAGTAAGAATCATTACAAATTTAAAGAATTTGAGATTTATGATTAAGATGATGACATGAAAAGTTATAGAGAAACCTATTCCTCCCACACAAACCACAGCAAATATCTGAAATGGACTGCAGAAAGACCAATGATGAACAAAGCCTTAATGAAATAAAGCAGGCTTCTCTGTCCAGTCCATAACTGCACAAAAAGACTAATGGAAAGAGGAGCTATACCAAAGAAAGCTGGCAAAGTAGGGAAAGGAACCATAACAGAGAAAGCACACTAATCTCACACAAATGGGCCTGAAGCCAACCAGTGTTCTGAGTAGGGGGTCTCAAGACACTGTGAGCTCTAATAACTGGGGACCTGAAGTTTTACAAAGGAGATTCTGTTTTTGTCAGGAGTATGGAAAGTAACAGTGATGTTTTAAAAAATGATCAACGAAATTTTTTTTTCCTTAAAGCATAGTGCAATCAAATTCAAGCACAATTCTTAAAGTGCACTATCTTTAATTAGGATATAGTCATCTTTAATTAGGATAAATCTTAAAGACAAAACTCAATAATAAAAAATAATCATGGGAAATAAAGCATTGTAATAACTAATTCCAATATGTACTTTTCCATTATTTATGTCTTAAAATGCTTTACACTGTGGTTGATTGACAGAACACTAAGAAAGGCCCTATTGTATCTTCTCCAAATTCATGGTAATTTTGCTCTCTATGGCAAATGACACGATGAAGTAATAGCTGTTTTGAAATATTCATTTTGAAGACATCTTACACTTTAACAACAAGACTGCAAATTCCATGACTTTAAGAGGAACAAAAGCTATAGACAGATAAAAGTTCACATTTACTCTCATATATGCACCTATAAACTATTTATGTAGCAACTGGATGAAAAGGAAAATGATGATTATAAAATTGAAATGAAGAAGGATTTATGAACTGACATTTGAAATTCAATCTCAAGCATTTAGAAAAATATTTTGTGAAGAACTATTTATAAGGTATACTCTCCCAATCATCATATTTTTTAGTGACTTCAAACACAGAAATATTATATGAGAAATAAAATTGTAACTAAAGCCAAAAGAGATCTATTTCTTCAGCTGGAATTATAGGGGAAAAATTACTTGAAATCTCTAGCTGCAGAAGTATCAAGCAGCATGAAAAAAAAAATAAAGGTGAGAAGTAAGTAAGTATGGATTTTGGTACAAATAATTTGAAAGAGGCTTGTAGTTACTGAAGGACTTTAATAACCATCTCTGTAACTCATCATGCATGACTAAAGTTCTTTTGATTTAACGACATTGTTCCAATAAGTGACAAATTCCTTCTCAACTTATGACAGAACCATTTTTTCATCAAGGGAAAAAAAAAATAATTTCTTCCCCAGCCTTTCCTAAGAAATTAGTTAAGATTTTTTAAACTGAGAAGGACTTTGTTTTAGATTTCTATATTCTCACAAGGTGACCCCAATGATAGCCTGGGGCAATTGTCTCATAAAATACCTCACTTAAGAGTAATGCCAGCTATTATCTGGCTAAAGTGGAACTCAGGAAGGTAGACTTTTATTTAATAGAAGTTTCTTATTGCTTTTAAAAATTAGCATGCTATTGTATAACCTTTCTAAAAATATGGAGATGTATTAATCCAACTTGAAATTTATCAAGGGGAAAAGAGGAATATTTTTTTGACCTAAAGGTCAAAATTTTCATACAGGAGAGCCTGAATTATAAGTCTAAACTAATAGCTTTTCTCATTAGGTCTGCTATTAGTCTTGCAGTTGAGACTCATGATTTCCATTTCAAAAGGAGGCATTCTCCAATATGAAAACAAAAACGGGAGCTGGGAGATCCATTGAGGATAGTGACCTTGTGGTTATTTGAGAAGCAAATTTAGAAATGCAACAATTTTAACTCTTTGCTTTTAAGTTTTCATGGGTGTGATATTCTGCCCAGTTTCATTTGACCAGGAATTCCTCCTATGTGGAGATAATGGAGAGAAGACCCTTACTTCAACTTCCTTCTAGATTTTCTACACTGCATCCTGGGCCATCACCCGTTATCTTGACTTTGTCATGCCACTGGATTACATTGACTCTGGAAGAGAGTGAGGGGTTGAAGACTTCATATAACTCTGCCTCACTTACAGCCAAGTCATGCAAGAAGTCAAAACATCACCCCATGAAGCTATTGGTCCTCTTCTAGAATGAACAGCTTCTTACCACAGGTGTACTACGTATGTGAGACTTTTCATGTATGCAGGATTCTTCCCCTTTCCACGATAGTTGTTTTTTTTATATTTTAGGTTTATTGATTTGCATCTATACTGTAACTTCCACCACTTTCTCCTTGAGAGAAGGAACTGTTCTTTTATCTTTGTATTCCCAGCCCCTGATAATGCTTGGCACACAGAGGGTACTTAATAAATGTTTTTTAACTGAATTGAGTCAGACTTATTGAGCAAAGGATGGACTCTCAATTTATTCCAACTACTCTACTTTTACTAGACACAGAGAACTTTGTACTCAGAAGAAGCAGAATACATACTTAATGATTTGACTTGATCATGCATCTACACTATAGGTACTATCATACTATCAGTTTGACTTTATTAAGCTTAACTTTAATCAGTGAAGTATTTATTGAACTCTCATTGTCACTTAGGGAGGATACCATTCTGGTACTTCTCATGAGAAATAAATACAGTTTGCAAACTTTTTAGGACCCCCAAATTCTCAATGATATTTTTACTCATTTCTTTACCCTGTCACTGTTTTCCTCTTCATCTCAAATTCAGGGAATTATGGAGATGATTAGGATTAGATCCATGCCTGGTGGGCTAGGGACAAAGATGGTTTGTGCAAAATAAATGGAAAAAATAGCAATGTAATGGGGGAGGGGTGAATAGGCATAATAGAGTAGGAAAGATGTCCAAACAATCTCTGTTCATTCTACAATCAACTGCAAGGGCCAGATTAATTTAATAGGGTTGTACAGTAGAAAGAACAAAGCATTTGATCAGATCTTGCTTCACATCTTTTCTCATCTGTAAAACAAAATGCTTGGACTAGATGCCCTCTAAGTTGCCTTCTAGCTCCAACTCTGTCATCCCATAATCTTATAACTTTGAGTGAGTAACCTTTCTAAGCTTCTTTCCTCCTTTCTGAAATGGTATTAATTTATGATAACATTTCCTAGAAACTCCGTAGAATAAATTGTATCTTCCATCTGTGCTTACATAACATTTCTCCACATGAAAAATCTCTACAGAAAAGTCCTAAAAGAAAAACACTGGCATTAACAGTACTTCAGTTTCTTTCCTCAGATGTCTTCAATAAGGTTCAATGTGAAAATAGGTAGTTTATTTCCCTGGAATCTTCTAAAATCTTCATTTGTAATACAACAAAACCTAGAAAGCCCATATGTCAATGCAATTTTCTTATAGTGAACTCCCTGTTAATAACAATTTCTCATGAGTCCCTTCATGGGGTAGAGGTACTTCTTTATCATTCAGAGACAGTAAAAACTGAATTGGGGGTTGGGGCCAGGGTCCCCCAAGTTCTAGGTAGACTTGCACAAACTTCTCTAGTTTGAGTTTCAGAGATTCCAAGCTGGGTTAAATACAATTTGAAATAACACACTATCACTTAAAATGGAAACTTATTTAATGCAGATTTATTTAACTTTATGGGAAGAGCAAGTACAACAAAAGTTGTTTGCAAAGCAAATTTCCATATTATAAATCAAAGTTTCCCTTTGACTTTTATTGTAAAATGAGAGACATTTTTATGGGGAATAATTGGACCTAGGGCATATGTAAATTATAATGTTCTCATAAATACCAGAAATATTCAAAGTATATTATAACAGTGCAAAAATAAAAATTTACCATGATTGTGTTTGAGTTTGATACATTACATATTTAAAGAGAAAGTATTTCTCAACAAAATACACTACATTGAAAAATGATTCATTTCATCAATCCTACTAAAAATTCAAAAGCATATATGTTTGCTCAGATGTCTTTTTTTTTTAACATTTTGTGGCAGCTCCTGGCATTTAGAAATATATAGCTTGATCTGCAATAAAGACTCAAAGATAAATCCAAGGTAAAGCTCATAGGGATATTCATTGCCAAATATGATTGGTTTTTCTCAACCATGATCTTCAACCTATCTGACCTATCTGATCCATTTGGCACTGCTTACCACCCTCTCTTTCTGAATACTCTCTCCTCTCTGGGGTTTTTATAACACTACTCTTTGTTCATTTCTTACCTATCTGACCTCTCCTTAGTGCCTTAAGTGTTTCCCAAGATTCTTTTATAGGCCCTCTTCTCTTTTCCATCTGCCTTGGGATGATTCACAGATCGATATATCCAACCCCAATTTCTTGCCTAAGCTTTAGTCCTGCATCAATATTTAGCTATTACATATTTCAAACAATGTTTCTGAGACATCTTTAACCTAACAAGTCTAAAACTGAATTAACTTTCTGCCTGAACTCTCATCTCTTTCAAACATCTTTAGTTACTTAGTAAGTAACATTACTTACATTACTTAGTTCAGGCTTTATCCCTTCTCACCTAGATTATTACAAAAATATCCTGATTGATCTGCCTGACTCAAGTTTCTCACCTATATGTTGCTGTCAAAGTAGTTTTCCAGAAGCACAAATCTAATCATTTGTTTCTTCTATTCAACCAATTTCAGTGGCTTCAATTGCTGATATTATAACTCTTTTATTCAGTTTCAGGGTTTGTTTTTGCATGACAGGATTTAGAGGGGAGGAGGGTTAGGCAGTTTCTCAGAAGAGGCTGAACAACAGGATACCACAGTATGTCCTACCGTGTTTCCCCGATAATAAGACCTATCCCAAAAATAAGCCCTCCCCTTACTGTGTAAGATTCCTCTAAAATAAGCCCTCCACCGAAAATAAGCCCTATTGAGATTGCTACTGTAGTGAAGGTGATCCC
>NW_027185655.1:82257211-82270263 GCF_028583685.1 Petaurus breviceps papuanus
GGTGAAATGCACCCCGAGCTCCAAGCATCCAATCAGAGCTGCAGCAGTGAGCGTGTCATCCTGTTCTTCCCCAGTAATTTGCTTATTGAATAAAGGTACATTTTTTTGTTCACATTTACCTGTTTATTAAAATTGCTGTCAATGTTCATTAAAATAAGCCCTCCCCTGAAAATAAGCCCTCTGGTGTTTTTCTGTCCAAAAAAATAATAAGACAGTGTCTTATTATCGGGGAAACATGGTATTTGGGATTACTTACATTGCAAGCACTAATGAGAAAAAGTGATTCTCAAAATGGAGCAGCTCTAGATGCACAAATCACTCCCTTTTTGTGCTATATATGCACAACATCTTGACAAAATGGGGTCATGAATCATATTTAATAAGTAGGCTGGTGTGACAAGTGGTTGAGGTAAGGGTAAGAGTAATGGTCTTGTAGGAGTCAGGGACAAGGTTCAAAGAAGTGTAGGAGACGGTCAGGAATACTCTTGGAGTTAAGGATTTCCAAGGGTTTGACAATCGCAGAGTACTCAGGGGTCCAAAAAGTGGTGGCAGTAGTCAGCCATCCTGAGGAGGCCATAAAAGGCCTTTTTGGTCTCACGGGACTATAAGTCAAGAGACTTAAAATTACACTAGGAAACAAGTACACTATGGCCATAAGTATCATAAAAAGTCATAATCTCATGCTTCTTTCAATGTCATAAAAGTTGAACAAATTTAGTTAAGCAGAGCCATAATCTCATACATCTCTCAAATAGACCAACCTTGTTAAATAAATTCTATTTAACTAAATCAGGATGCAGATTAAACTACTAAAATGGTAGGTTCACAATGGATTGATTGAAGGGAAGATTGACATATCACCAGTTAGCTAGAGTAGCTGAAAAATAACAAAATCCTTTAGCAAGTTTGAACTTCCCTTTGCCTTCTACCTGAGAGATATCAAACAGTTACTGTTATTTTTCTACAAGTCAAGTTTTGGTCAGGTGAGTTAATATAAATAGAAGAAAAAAGTTGTAGGAGGAATGGTTCTGATTTTTAAACAATAAATAAAAGGAATTTGGGCATACCCCTCTTGCAGATAAATATGAACACCATGAAACACTGAAGCCAAATTAATTTGATAATGATAATCAATAACACCAAGTCTCCTTGTTCCTGGTAACACTCTTTCAAACTTCATAAAATCAGAAACTACATTTTGAGTTCCAACTGTCTCATGTAGTCATCTAGTACCTGGAAAAATTTCCCCTTGAAAATTCTGGAATAGGCCTCATTCTCAGGGCAATTCTTGAAGGTTCTACTCCTAGTAGATCCATTTCTCTGGTCTCAGGTCACTTGCAAAGTTTCCATATTTAATTCTTCTAAAATCTACCAGTAATAGGACAGTACAGAGGCGGCCAGGTAGCACAGCGAGTAAGAGCACCGGCTCCAGTGTTGAGAAGACCTGGAGATCGAATCCCGGGCTCAGACACTTAGCACCCACCCAGAAACACCTGGCTGTGTAACCTTGAGCAAGTTACTTAACCCCAGTTGCTTAGGGGCGGCCAGGTGGCTCAGCGAGTAAGAGCACCGGCTCCAGTGTCGGGATGACCTAGATCAAATCTGGGCTCAGATACTCAGCACCACATCCAGAAATAACTGGCCGTGTAACCTTGAGCAAGTTACTTAACCCCTATTGCTTTAAAAAAAAAATAGGACAGTACAATTTAGTCTAACCTTCTAAATTTGGTATTCTAATAACTAGTTCATGTGGTAAAAACCAGTTCTAATCTTATGGTAAAATATCAAATTAGAAACACATAATTCACCTGAAAATTCAGAGAATTTCAGTTTTTACATGCTTATTGCTCTTACTATCCTTACCTGAACTCTCTACCTGATATGGAAAATGCCATCAACAGACTGAAGGAAAAACCTTTAAAGAGATCTCTGAAGACCTTAGAAAATGAGCCATTCTCTCTCAATATTATTAGGAAAAGACTTCAAAAGAGGAAAAGAACATGATTTTTAAATGTCTTTAAAGTATTAATGCAATTTTACTTGCAAAACCCTTTGTTGAATTTCCTCATTAAAAACAATTGACAGGAAAGTGAGAGAGGGAAAGAAGGAGAGAGGGAGCGAAGGAGGGAGGGAAGGAAAAAGGGAGGGAGGAAAAGAGGGAGGTAAGTTCTTAAAGAAAAGTCTAGAGGAAGCTAGGTAGTTCAGTGAATAGCACACTAGTCCTGGAGTCAGGATGACCTAAATTCAAATCCAATCTCACACACTTGACACACTTATTAGCTGTGTGACCTTCAGTAAGTCATTTAACCCCAATTACCTTGCCTTCCCCCCTCAAAAAAAAGGCCTAATCTTATTCTTTTATCAAGGTTTACTATATTTCATTCATAACTTTTTTTTTTGCAGATTGAAGCATACTATTTTTCATATTCTTTATTTTTTCTTGCGTTTTTTTTGGTCTATATTTTCTTTTACAACATGACTAATGTGGGGGGGGGGAATAAACTATATTATATATCTCTTTATTCCCAATGCTTATCATAGGGTTGTTGCACATGCTAGGTGTTAAATAAATATGGATGATGAGGAACAGATCCTTTGGGATCAGGGAAATCTAGTGGGAGAGGTAAGAGTGTAGCAGCAAGAACCCCAGCATCCCCAGGGTGTCTGCCAACACAGGTTCTTAGATCTGCTTTTCTAAAGGAAAGCATCTCAAAATAGGTTAGCAAGCTTACTTTAATCAATCAAATAAATATCATTTACCTAGGTCAGGGGGAAAAGGTCAGCATCCCAAACTTCAGAGTATACAGACAGAAGTTACAAGACAGAGAAACAAATCAAGCAGACAAGCTTCCAAACTGTCCAACCTTTACATCCACACCAAATCACAGTTACCAGAGAGGGAAGCATCAACATCTGAGTTTTTCAAAGCCAGGGGGCTCTCAACAGCTGCCCAGAGTCTCATCTGGTCAAATCACATAACACTTCTCAAAGTGAGTCCCCTCATTTGTAACTTTTACATCTTTAGCCTATTTCCCCTCTTTTGAGGATAGATATTATCCTCAATTTTGTATTACACTGACAAAACTTCTACTGATCATCTGCCTTGATTATGGAAATTTTCTGTGAAAGGGAAAATGAGGGCTATTGTATCACAATATCAAGACTGTGTCATCAGAAACACAGACTGACCCAATATAAGCTTGACAGAGGGAAAAAATTCCCATAGCTCTGTTTCCTTCCAGGTAAAAGTTACAGTTAACAGTCAATCATAACAGCAAAGTTACATATTATTCATAGCCTCAGAATTAAGCAGGTAGGAATGTGTCCTATTCAGAAAAGGAACAGAACAATGGGGAAACTGAGTCAAGAGGATGCTATTTTCACCTACACAAGGTCATTCCCTCAACTTTCCCAGGCTCAGAACCTGTAACAGTTCTCAGACCACACTCCCTTTGGGCAGTACATGGCATTTTGCTTGAATGGTGGTCTATTAGCTTAATGACAATTCAGATAATCATACCTGAAATAAAAACTTGGAACAATATTAAATTATTAAAATCCCAAGAGATTTTATCTCAAATGGCAAAATTTTCCTAATCACAGCTTAGGAATAAGTTCATATTGTTTTGCTTTGCTTTGTTGTTTTTTTTTTTTCTCATATTGCAAAAAGTACAGGTAAGGACATAGAAGCACATATAAGGTCTTATCTTATTAATCCTTTCTAAGCTAAATCCATCTTAGTGCAAAATCAATCATACCATATATACATAATATCTATTAACAAGCACAGTTTTATAAGTTGCTTAAGAAATGATAAAAAAAGTCTATCATATAAAACACACTTTTTACAAAGATCAAATTTGTAAATTCTTTACAACTTCTTAATCTGTTGTCAGTAGCTTCTCTCAGAGTTGATAAGATCTTAAGACCCCCTCCAAATAGAAAATCTGAAGGGACCTCATAAATAAGAACAACCTAAGAGATATGCAGCTTTTTTTTTTCTAATTAAGTAACAGCAATCTAGTTGAATACATTTCATGATTCTCTTATATAGAAAATCATCACCTACCAATTTGGCATTCTATACCAACTGCATTCAAAAAATAGTATAGAGTAATTACACTTAATAAAAATAATAGGTAACATTTTTATAGTACTTACCATTTTCCAGGCACTGTTAAGCACTTTTTGATTACTATGTCATTTGATCCTCACAACAACCCTGGTAGGTAGGTGCTATTGATGAGGTACAGGCTCTGGGAACCCCCTTGAACTATGATTGAATCTTCCTATTTGATGAGGCATTTGCATGAGGGCATAAGCCTTTTGTTGTGGCTCTGCCCAAACCTTTGTTACTAGCTTGGCCCTCCATTATCCAACTAGCCCCTACCCTTGATCCTCAACTGTTACATCCTTGAACTGGTCTAGCCCACCACTGTCTGTTGGCTCCAGGTAGCCTCCAACAACTTCCCACCCTTAATCACTCATTGACCTCATCTGACTGCTCCTTAAGACCCTCTCCAAACTCCTCCTCTAGACCACCCCTAGATTCCTCCCACAACCTTCTATATATAAGACCCCATCTCACACCATGTGGTGTGAAAGCACCATAGAATGACCTAGCACAGACTTACTCTGTGTCTAATACAAGCAAACTTTTAATACGTTTTGCTTTTCTTTGGCTGAGAAGACTTGATTCGAATTCATTTGGCAGGACCCAGCATGTTGGTATTTTGGGGTGTCCAGAGCAACCATAACCCTCTTAGTGGGTAACATCTTCACTACCAACACCTCAAGTTACAGAGCCCACTCTTGTTGGCTGGCTCACTTTGAGAGATTTATGGTGGCAATCTCTCCTTCCTGTTCCCCCTTCCAGTCCATGAGGCTATAAGGTGGTCTTCTAATGGTCCCTTCTAATGGTCCTTCCAGGAATGAGATTCTAGTATGTTATACTCAAATAAAATTCTATTCAAATGTAAATAATTCTATGCTAAAATTTTATTTTTATAGCTTCCAATTGGTAAATGTTATAACTTGTTAGAATATTTTCTGTCTGAAATTGCTGACGCGCTTCTCCAAAAAAGTTTCTCATATCCTTCATATTTCAATGGGCTGCAAAAACCTTCTCAAACCTATCTTTCCAAAACTCCAAACCCTTAACTTCAAAGTTACATTCCAAACCCTTAACTTCAAGGTTACACTCCATTCACATGCAAACCTTTCTTTAAAGGTCCATCCATTCTCCTCTTATCTCTACTTACACCTTTTGTCTTGCAGTTTTTTCTCTGGGCAGTGAACACATGCCAAACCACACCTTTCTTTTACACCCTGATTCCATACTTCACTTCATCCTTGCTTAAGTCCACCTCATCTAATTTCCAATCATATTCTCAATTAACACTTTAATGAATCTCTCCTGTGCAAATTACCTTATACAATACTAATGAATTGCTAAACTTTTACATCCTAAGAAGTTTTAGTTCTTAAATTGCACAGTCTATTTCAATTTTGGTGACTTATCTAGCCAATTATACTGGTCTCTTGGATGCTAATCTGACCCTTTTCCAATCCTTTCTTTATTCCATTAGCTCATGAATCACCCTAAAGAATAGTTCTGATTTTTGTCAAACCTACAATGCGCCACTTTGCAGTCCATGGAAGAATTTCTGGGAGCCCAATTAAACAGGTGCCACTGTGCAAGCTCTCCTGTTTGTCACATGACCCAAGACAACCAGTCATAGTCAGTCTGTATAGATTCTAACCTATCTGATGCCCAAAGAAGTTTAGCCTATTTTAGTTTTGACCCCTACCTACTGCCAAGTTGTACAAGTCTACAGTACAGATTAAAAGGTGATTGACAAGAAAAGGAAATGACAAATCACTCCAATATCTGTCCCAAGAAAATACCATGGACAATATTTAAATGAAGCCCTTTGGGAAGATGAGCCCTTTAGGTCAGAAGAGTGTACAATACACTCCTTGGGAAGGGCAGAGGAAACCTTCAGCTGTGGACAGAACCAATGTCAGATGCTTCACATGATCTACCAGAGATTACTTTCCAGGTTGAAATTAATCCAATAATTTGCTTCTAGTTATCTTCCTGATTGCATTCCTGGCAAATTCCCTGTTTCAGTATTATCTATACCCTGGGACATTCAGAAAATTGGATTAAGTTGAAGACTTAATCCTGTCAGCTTTGAAATTTCCCTACTGAGTCAGATTCTTCTAATTAGTAACTCAGTGTGCACAAACTCAAATGGCCAAATACTAAACCAGCCAGCTCCAGCTCTGGAACTAAATGATCCTTCTATCTATACAGTTCTAGGTGTGCAGAACCTATCACCTCCCACCTCCACCTCCCTCTCTTATCTTGGGATTTGTAATAAAATCAGTACTGTTTTTGACTCTAGAAAGGGCATGTCCATTAAATCTCCTTTGACTCTTCATCATTTCTGTGACTTTGCATACAAAAGTATCCCTTTTGGGTCAACACTGTCCTATGTAAGGTATGTTATGTCCCCTATTGTCATATAAGTTCCTTGAGTGAACAAAAAGGAACTTTCAGTTTTGCCTTTGTACCCTTCAGGACTCAATACATACTAAACAATAAATGCATTTCATTCAGTCAATAATGCAACTGATTCAAACTCCATCGAACCATAATATAAAAAAATCACATCTCTCCATCTCATTCAAGAGGATATCTTGTGGGAAGTGTCAAATATTTGACTAAAAGCTAGACATCCTGTGGTCTTCCACATCTGTAAACAGTTATCTCACAAAATAAGCAATGCATTCATTATGTGACCAGTGAATTTTCTGTCACTTTATAGGTTTGAATTCTCAGTTACATTCATGAACTTTCACTTTCTCTAAAGAACTTTGCTGTAATTAGAAAAAGTGCCACCAGGTGGTGCAAGTGCTGCCTCTATTGCGGCCTCAGAGGCTTCTCACCCATGTTGCTGAGTGACATAGAATATAAAGTGATTTCAATTCAATTACTTTTTGAAATAAAATTTTAACATTGTTTTATAAGCTAACAGGTATTCCCATAAATGTAATATGTAAGTATATTAATACATAATTAAATTCAGGCAAATATAAACTCAGTAAATTAAGACACTTATTTCTCACTTTCACTGTTTAGTCATACCCTGTTTTTCTCATCAAATGTTTTTAACACCCTGAATGTTTCTTGGAATTAGCACATGAAGGGTTCTGTTCATGGCTTCAAGGCCTCTAGCCAGTCTTTTTATTTTAGACATAAAGATTGGACACATTCTGTTGAAAATGAGGAAAGAGACACACTTGTTGGTCTTTTAAGACTTAAAAAACCTAACCGGCTGGGTAGTGTCTTTCACAGCTTGTACTCTACTATCATAACTTGCCTGGTAGGTCGTGGAAAGAGTATTGGGCTTGGAATTGGAGAACCTGAATCAGAAACTTCATTCTGCTACTTGCCTGGGGAAATTTAGACTATAGTTTCTTCATCTCTAAGGAAGGGAACAAGCATTTATTAAGGGCTTACTTTTTACCTGACTATGCGCAAATATTACAAATATTATTTCATTTGATTCCCACGGCCTTGGAAGATAGGTGTTATAGAGGCAGACAGAGGATAAGTGATTTGTGTATTAATCCAAGTATGAACTTATGTCTTCCTGACTTCTGGCCCAGTGACCCATCCATTGTGCCACTTAGTGCCTCTATAAAATAATAGGTTGAACTAAATGATCTCTGGAAACCCTCAGGTATCCAGGATCCTATAAATCCCAAATCACTTCATGCTACACAAGGTAATTGATATAAAGCTTTAATAAAGGAAACCATAGGCATGTTTTTAAACAGATTGCCTATCTTACAGATGTATAATTTCTTCCCTTAACATAATTAGTCAATGGCCCAAGTATTCTAGCTAGAAGCAAACTCCTTATCAGCACATTTTTTTTTATTATTGTACTTGTATTCCCAGCACCTTTAATTGTGTCTGACATATAGTAAGTACTTTTAAAAAGTTTATGTATTGAATTATTGAAATGCTTATGATCTCAAGAAAACTCAAGCAAGACATTCAGGAGATTGTCTAGATCACCTGCAGTAAACATGTAGAAGGAAAGGAAAAGGGGAGGCCATACATCAACCACATACTGGTCACTTCTGGATCTCCATGCCTGTCTATTGGTATTTGCAGAGCTCTTCTCAGGAAATATCGGTAAATAAAGGTCTGTTGGTATAGCTTTGCTTACGTGGACTCAAAAGCCATTTCGTTTAAGAAAAGGATACTAATCTGATATAAGATCTCTTTGCTGTGTATAGTATTTTTCTAACATTGTCACTGAATGTTGAGAATATAGCTCCTACTTAAAGGTCAGATATTTTAGTGTGAAATTCTGAAGTCCTATTAATTTTTTCAAAAACTATATTATGCAATAAATGTATGAACTTTGGACCAATTTTTTTTTAAGTGATATCATTTTCTTGTATTGGCATGCCATCTGCTGACAAAAGAAAATATAACTATAAAATTAGTTCTAACACCAGTCTGATGGCTAAAAAGTCAGCTCTGCCATCTCGTGGTAAAATAAAAGATTGCCATTACTATTCAAAAATTTTATATTTACTTTCTACAATGCTTGAAACGCAGCTGTTAAATATTTTCTTGGGCTATTTTTTTCCTACCAATGACATGATTATAAACGCTCTCACATTAAAATTTAATTTGTGATGACTTATTATAAATTTAAATACTATTTTTTTTACTTTGAGCCTGATTTTTGTTGTTTGAAAACTCAAGTGCTACTTTGACTCGTAAATTTGCCAAATTACTAAAACACAATCTTAACAGTAAAACATAGAGATAATTCATTTTATCATCACATTCTATATACAAATTACCTCATGCCCCTTAATAATTTGGCTCCTAAACAATCCCAAAGCTCAGAGGTGTTTCAAGAAAACTGCTATTCAGAGGGAAGCTCAAGACCAGCAGGATGGCTTTGAATTAACATACTAAGTCTTAGGATGAATAGTATATATATATATGTGTGTGTGTGTGTGTGTGTGTGTGTGTGTGTGTGTGTGTGTGTGTGTGTGTTCTTATGTCAGCAGGAAAACAGGGAAACCAAACACAAAAACCAAATAAAGCCCCCTTTTTTTTGGGGGGGGGGGGTAGGGAAGGGAGAAGGGTCTTATAGGAGGGAAGAACAACAAAAAGAAAAACAAACATAAAGTTAGGTTACTTTCACATCAGGAGGAAAAGGAATCCTAGTAGATAGTAATCATATCACAAATGTGCTATACACATTTTCAATTTATAAAAATGTAGTTCCTTTCTCCTCCTTATCCCCATCTTGGGGAAAAAATAGGAAAAAAAATGAAAACCCTTTATAATGAATAAGTATAGTTAAAAGTCAAGCAAGATAATTTCCTGCATCGGCTATGTTAAAAATATATATGTTTATAACCTTTCATCACATAAACTTCACATGGTATAATTCTATTCATCACTCCACTTAAAAGGTAAACTGGGGCAGGAGGATCTGAGTTCAAATCCAACCTCAGACACTTAACACTTGCTAGCCATGTGACCTTGGGACAAATCACTTAACCCCAATTGTCCTGCCTTCCCCCCTCCAAAAAAAAAAAAGGTAAACTGAGAGGCAATATATTTACCAGTGGCACACAGATACACATTAAGCTTTCATGCACTGTTTATCACAAGCCTAGAATTCTCAGTGCATATGCATTGTCAGTATTCAATTTTAATGTATATTCATGGGTATTCCATGCATCCTAATCTTGCACCAAAGACAGTTTAGTAATAAATAATTTTCAAGTAATACCAGTACAATTTTTTAGCTTCTCATAATGCCTGTACCCCACTTTTTGTCCCCCCAAAAATGTTATAAAATCTGTGATGATTATGCAGTGAGATACAGTAGTCTTTTTTTAAATTTTTATTAATTTGTTTGTTTCCTTTTAGTTTACAGGATTCAATTTCACAATTCCTTGAATTTCACATTTTTTCCCCCTCTCCAATGCATCATCTGAAACTGTTTTGGCGTCTTATACTCAAGTATAGGATCTGTAAATACTTTCACATTATACATTGGTCAGGTTATAAGGACGGATTATACCAGCTGGAATGAAAAATGGTAAAGAGGACATAAAACCAAATAAGAGAACAAAAAAGATCAGGTATTTTGCTTCCACCTGGATATAAACTTAGTTCTTTCTAGTTCTTTCTCTGGATGCACATTTTTCTCTCCATCATGAGTCTTTTGGGATTGACTTATATCACTGCATTGCTGAAAAGAGACCAGTCTATCAAAGTTGATCATCATACATACGTTGTGTCAGTAATTGTGTACAAATTTCTCCTGGTTCTACTCTTCTCACTCAGCATCAGTTCTTTTAAGCCTCTCCAGGTAAATATGAAGACTGCCTGTTCCTCGTTTCTTATAGCACAATAGTATTCCATAACATGCCTATACCACAACTTGTTCAGCCATTCCGCAATTGATGGGCACCCCCTTAATTACCAATTCTTTGCCACCACAAAAAAGAGCTGCTATAAACATTTTTGTACATATGGGTCTTTCTCCCATTTCTATGATCTCTTTGGGATATAACCCTAGGAGTGGTATTGCTGGATCAAAGGGTATGAAAGTATTTATACCCCTTTGGGCATAATTCCAGATTGCTCTCCAGAAAGGCTGGATCAGTTCACAACTCCACCAACAATGCATTAGTGTTCCAATTTGCCCACGTCTTCTCCAGCATTTGTCATTTTCCTGTTTTGTCACCTTACCCAATCTGACTGGTGAGATGTGGTACCTCAGAGTTGTTTTGATTTGCATTTCTCTAATCAATAGTGAATTAGAGCATTTCTTTATGTGCTTATAGATAGCTTTACTTTCTTTGTCTGAAAACTGCCTGTTCATATCCTTTGACCATTTATCAATTGGGGAATGACTTGTATTCTTATAAATTTGACTCAATTCTCTGTATATTTTAGAAATGAGTCCTTTGTCAGAGACATAGGTTGTAAAGATTCTTTCCCAATTTCCCACCTCCCTCTTAATCTTGGTTACATTGGCTTTGTTTGTACAGAAACTTTTCAATTTCATGTAGTCAAAATTATCCATTTTACATTTTATAATGTTCTCTAACTCTTGTTTAGTCATAAAGTCTTTCTCTCTCCACAAGTCTGATAGGTAAATTATTCCTTGTTTTAGGAGACTGCTTACAGTATCAACTTTTATACCTAGATCATGAACCCATTTAGACTTGATTTTGGTATATGGTGTTAGATAATGGTCTATGCTCAGTTTCTGCCATACTAAATTCCAGTTTTCCCAGCAGTTTTTGTCAAATAGTGAGTTCTTATCCTAAAAACCAGGGTCTGGAGATTTATCAAACAATACATTACTATAGTCATTGACTTCTGAATCTCGTGTGCCTAATCTATTCCATTGATCCACTCTTCTATTCCTCAGCCAGTACCAAGTAGTTTTGATGACTGCTGCTTTATAGTACAGATTGAAATCTGGTAAAGCTTGTCCACCTTCCCTAGCATTTCTTTTCATTAATTCCCTTGATATTCTGGACCTTTTGTTCTTCCAAATGAATTTTGTTACTATTTTTTTCTAGCTCTATAAAGTAGTTTTTTGGTAAATTAATTGGTATGGCATGAAATATATAATTTAATTTAGGTAAAATTGTCATTTTTATTATATTAGCTCGACCCAGCCACGAGCAATTGATATTTTTCCAATTAGTTAGATCTGACTTTATTTGTGTGAAAAGTGTTTTGTAGTTATGATCATACAGGTCCTGAGTTTGTTTTGGCAGGTAGATTCCCAAATATTTTATAATGTCTACAGTAACTTTAAATGGGATTTTTCTTTCTATTTCTTGCTGTTGAATTTCATTGGAAATATATAGGAATGCTGAGGATTTATGTGGGTTTATTTTATATCCTGCAACTTTGCCAAATTTATTTGTCTCAAGCAGTTTTTCACTTAATTCTCTAGGATTCTCTAAGTATATCATCATATCATCTGCAAAGAGTGATAGCTTGGTCTCTTCTTTGCCTAACTTGATTCCTTTGATATCTTTTTCTTCCTAATAGCTACTGCTAACATTTCTAGTACCAGATTGAATAAGAGGGGTGATAGTGGACACACTTCTTTCACCCCTGATTTTATGGGAAATGCTTCTAGCTTCTCCCCATTACATATAATATTTGCTGATGGCTTTAAATAGATACTACCTATTATTTTAAGGAAGCCTCCATTTATTCCTATACTTTCTAATGTTTTTAAAAGGAATGGTTGTTGTATTTTGTCAAAAGCCTTTTCTGCATCTATTGAGATGATCATGTGGTTTCTGCTAGTTTTATTGTTGATATGATCAATTATACTGATGATTTTCCTAATATTAAACTATCCTTGCATTCCTGGAATAAATCCTACCTGATTAAAGTGTATTATTCTTAAGATAAGTTGCTCTAGTCTTTTTGCTAGTATTTTATTTAGAATTTTTGCATCTATATTCATGAGGGACATTGGTCTATAATTTTCTTTCTCTGTTTTATCTCTTCCTGATTTAGGTATCAGTACCACATTTGTGTCATAAAAAGAATTTGGTATGACTCCTTGTAAGGGTTATGGGATTTAAAGATCTCCCATGCCCCATGGACGTGCTGACATAGCAGAGCAAGAGAAAGTGAAAAGCCAAGCTAATGGTCCTGCGGTTGGCAGTTGGCGGCGGTTGCCTTTTTTTTTTTTTTTTGAGTTAGGACCCCTTCTGAGCACTGCCAGGGGCCGGAGCTGCTGGGAGCAGGACTTTCTGCTAAGGACTCCTGCTGAGGACTGCCAGGGGCCGGAGCTGCTGGGAGCGTGCTTCCAGGATGCTGGGTGGTTGCTGTGAGTGGGGAGAGTAGGACCTTTGCCTGAGGTAGCCTGTTCTGTTTTAAAGGCTTGAAAATGTGGGTGCTTTCTACTTTATCTACCTGTGCCAATATCATAACTACTCTGATGGCTTTCACA
>NW_027185655.1:82270663-82307454 GCF_028583685.1 Petaurus breviceps papuanus
TAAGGACTCCTGCTGAGGACTGCCAGGGGCCGGAGCTGCTGGGAGCGTGCTTCCAGGATGCTGGGTGGTTGCTGTGAGTGGGGAGAGTAGGACCTTTGCCTGAGGTAGCCTGTTCTGTTTTAAAGGCTTGAAAATGTGGGTGCTTTCTACTTTATCTACCTGTGCCAATATCATAACTACTCTGATGGCTTTCACTTTCTGGTTTTGGGACTCAGTCTTTTGGTATCTTAATAAATTTTCTAGTTTATTTCCCCAAATGGCAAACCTGATGTATTTTGTGATGGATAATTATATCAGCATATTTGTAATCTCTATAGGCATTGTGAATATGGCATTGCGGATACACTCCTTCTTCACTAATTTTCCCAAATAGTTTGTAGAGTAGTGGAATCAATTGTTCATTAAATGTTTCATAGAATTCACTAGTGAATCCATCTGGCCCTGGAGATTTTTTCCTAGGGAGCTGACTGATGACTTGTTCAATTTCTTTTTCTGAGATGGGATTATTTAAGTAATTTACTTCCTCTTCAGTTAATCTGGGCAACTTGTATGTTTGTAAATATTCATCCATTTCCCTAAGATTGTCAAATTTATGTGCATACAATTGGGAAAAATAATTCCTAATTATTGTTTTGATTTCCTCTTCATTGGAGGTAGATTCACCCTTTTCATTTTTGATGCTCATAATTTGGTTTTCTTCTTTCTCTTTTTTTTATCATATTGACTAAGGGTCTATCAGTTTTGTTGGTTTTTTCATAAAACCAGCTCTTGGTTTTATTTATTAATTCAATAGTTTTCTTAATTTCAATTTTATTAATCTTTCCTTTTGTCTTCAATATTTCTAATTTAGTATTTATTTGGGGATTTTGAATTTGTTCTTTTTCTAGGTTTTTTAATTGCATGCCCAATTCATTGAGCTCCCTTTTCTCTAATTTAATCACGTATGCACTCAGGGATATAAAACTTCCCCTAAGAACTGCCTTTAATGCATCCCACAGATTTTGGTATGTTGTCTCATTATTATCATTCTCTTGAATGAAATTACTGATTGTTTCTATAATTTCTTGTTTTGCCCACTCATTCTTTAGGATTAAATTGTTTAATTTCCAATTAGTTTTTAGTCTGTCTTTCCCTGGCCCTTTATTGCATGTAATTTTTATTGCATCATGATCAGAGAAGGATACATTTAATATTTCTGCCTTACTGCATAGAATTGTCAGGTTTTTATGCCCTAGAACATGGTCAATTTTTGAGTATGTGCCATGAACTGCTGAGAAGAAAGTATATTCCTTTTTATCCCCATTCAATTTTCTCCAGAGATCTATCATACCTATCCTCTCTAAAATCCTGTTCACCTCCTTAACTTCCTTCTTGTTTATTTTGAGGTTGGATTTATCAAGTTCAGATAGGGGGAGATTAAGGTCTCCCACTAGTATAGTTTTGCTATCTATTTCTTCCTCTAATTCCTTTACCTTCTCCTCTAGGAATTTGGATGCTACAACACTTGGTGCATATATGTTAAGTAGTGATATTGCTTCATTCTCGATGGTGTCTTTTAACAGGATATAGTTTCCTTCCTTATCTCTTTTAATTAGGTCAATTTTTGCTTTTGCTTTATCTGAGATAAGGATTGCTACCCCTGCTTTTTTTTTTACTTTAGCTGAGGCATGATATATTCTATTCCAACCTTTTACCTTTACCTTGTGTGTATCCCTCTGTTTCAGATGTGTTTCTTGTAAACAGCATATTGTAGGATTATGATTTCTAATCCATTCTGCTATCCATCTCCGTCTTATGGGAGAGTTCATTCCATTCACATTTACAGTTATGATTGTTATCTGTTTCTTTCCCCCCATCCTATTCCTGCCCTGTTAATGTTCATATTTTCCCTCCCTTCTCCCTTTCCCCCTTAATAGTTTTCCTTTTGACCACTGCCTCCCTCAGTGTTCCCTTTTCCTCCCCTTTCCCCTTACTACTTCCCTCCCCACAAACCACTCCCACCCCCCTTTTGTAACGCTTTCCCCCTCCTACTGCCTGTAGGACATTGTTATACTTAATGAAGTATGCTATTTCTTCTTCACATCAGGAGTGACAAGAACAAATCTCACGTGAAGCTCCTCTGCCTCCCCTCTTTCCCTCTAAAATGATACTTTTTGCGTTTCTTCTCCATAGAGTCCTATGTTTAACTGGTTGTTATTCCCTCCTTGTACCAGAACCAATGAGGGAAAAGCTCATAGGCTTCCCAACTCCCTCCCTTTTTTCCTCTGCTTTACAGTTTTTATGCCTCTATGAGTGGCATAATTTACCCTTTTCTACTTCAACCATTCCCTTTCTTCCATTGCAGTTCCTTTGTAGTCCTTAACAACATTTTTTAAAAAATCATCATTTCGTGTATTTTATAGTCATACCCTCTACTTGTCTATAACCAGTTTGCTCTTATCAAATAGCAGGGTGTGGATGTGTTCTCCTTGTTTACCTTTCTAAGTCACTGTTGCATCTCATAATTGGAGGTTGAATTTTCAATTGAGTTCTGGCTTTTTTATCAAGAAGGTCTGGAACTCTGTTATATCATTGAATGTCCATCTCTTTGCCTGGAAGAATATGCTCAATCTCACTGGGTATGTGATCCTTGGTTGTAACCCGAGCTCTTTTGCCTTCTGGAAAATTGTATTCCACTGCCTCCGATCTTTCAGTGTAGAGGCTGCCAAATCCTGTGCAATCCTCACTGCGGACCCTTGATATTTGAATTATTTCTTTCTGGCCACTTGAAGTATTTTCTCTTTCATCTGGTAGTTCTGGAGTTTGGCCACAACATTTCTAGGATTTTTCAGTTTGGGATCTCTTACAGCAGGTGTCCGGTGGATTCTCTCTATTTCTATTTTACCCTCAGGTTCTAGTATCTCAGGGCAGTTTTCCTTAACGAGCTCTTGGAGAATGTTATCCAGGCTCATTTTTTTCATCATAATTTTCTGGTAGGCCTATGATTCTCAGATTATCTCTCCTGGATCTGTTTTCCAGGTCAGTTATTTTTTCTTTGAGGTATTTTACCTCTTTTTCTAATTTTTCATTCTTGTTGATTTGCTTGGCTAATTCTTGGTTCCTCATAGAGTTATATGTTTCCATTTGGTTAATTCTGGTTTTTAGCAAATCATTTTCCTTGGTTAATTTTTGAAGCTCCTGTTCCATATTATACACTTTTCTTTTAAGAGAGATGTTTTCCTCATTATAATGTTTTTCTAATTCTGCTATTTTCGTTTTGAGAGAATTATTCATTTTGTCTTCTATCTCTCTCATTTTGTTTTCAAAGTTCCTTTTGATCTCATCTAGGAGAGCCTTCTGTGCTTGGGACCCATTCCCTGTTGAAGTTTCAGCTTTGGGTGTGGAGTCCACATTGTCTCCCTCTGAGGTTGGTTCCTCCCTCTGAGTATAGTAGGACTCCAGAGTCTTTGTCTCTGTAGTCTGCTTTCTACCCATTTTGAGGCAGGGTCCTAGCCACGCCCTTCCTCTGGGATCCCAAGCCTTTAGTGTAGAGGGTTTTGCCCTGGGCAAGAGTTACTATGTTTTCAGGGTCAGAGGGGGGGGGTTGGAGCAAGTGGGATTCACTCTGTCATCCTCATCTTTGGAGGTCCTGAAAGAGGCTTTTTAAAAAAAATTTCTGGGCTATGAAGTGGTAGCCCCAGGAGTGTTTGCTGTCCAGGACAGGGGCCCCTGTATTTGCTTCTTACCTTGCTCTTTCCAGTCCCAGCCCTTTGGTGATAGGCCTGGTAGTGGACCTTGTGGTTGATGGGAAGACTTGCCCTCCGAATTGATCAGGCCCCTTCCCAGCCAGCGTCTGCCGAGCTTCGCCTTCCCGACCTGCTACAGTAGTCTTTTGAGAAAGGACAGGTTAGAAGAGAGAAAAGAATAAAACAGAAGAAACTAGGAAATACACAATGCAGTCTTCCCTCAACATTCCTAGATGTTGAGTACACAGGACACCCTCGAATGTGAATAAACACAAATTACTCTAGACCTCATCTCAAAACATTATTTTTAATAAGTCTGATCATATTTATTTCATACATGCACACGCACACATGCACACACACACACACAAAACCACACAACCATGCAAGCACACTGCACCAATAAAAAAAGTGGTAGTTTCTACTCAAGAGAGATTAGTGCCTCACATTCTTTACAGTTTTTGCAGCTGCTGGTGTAGCTACAGCAACTGCTTCATGGATTTTCTTCTCCTACAAAAAGCACAAAATACAACAATCATTACAGGAGAAAATTATGTGACTGCACGTGGGTGGTCAGCGAGACAAAAAAATGTCTTCCCAGAGGACATTGCCCATAGTTCTTTAGGGGACTGAAACATTTAAGAAAATTTAACTGTTTATAATAATTTTATGCATGTATATTTATTGTAGTATATTATGTGTGTGCATCATCTGCAATTTTCTGCAATGCACCACCAATCTCCAAAATTTCTCATTTGATTATCAGTGATCAATCTGTGAAAACCAAAACTGCAAATGCAAAATCTGGAAATGTGGAGGAATGACTATAATTATAACAGGGAATGTGAATGGGATAAACTCACCCATAAAACAAAAGCAGAGAGTAGAATGGATTAGAAACAAGGATCCAATAATATGAGAGAAAACCAATGAACTCTGAGTGTAAATTTAAGTATAATTTGCTGACTTTATTTTTTATTTTATTTCAATATGTATATTATTCTTATCTCAAATATTCTAATCTTATTCTATCAGAATATTCTAACATAGGAATATATCTTCCATGATTTAACATCTACAATTAATATATTGCTTGCCTTCTCAGAGGAGGAGGGAATGAGAAAAGAGAATGTGGAACTCAAAATTTTAAAAAGAAAAGTAATGTTATTTTTTTTAAGAGTAGTGGCTGGAAAAATAAAAGACGCTAAACTTGTGATAAGCCTCTTTGAATTTAGCTAAGCTTGCTGTCAGACAATAGACATAAAAACTATTACCTTTCTTCAAATTGTATAGCATGGTGAGATCTATCATAATTTATGTCCTCTGCTATAATCTTCAAGAAGCTAATACTGTCTTCATATCATATTGATTCAAATATATGTAGTGAGCCTTCTCTGGTTCACTCTCAAAGAGTAAAAATGGTGACATCTCCCCCAGCCAAAAAAAAAAATTTTTAGGGATACTCTGAGAGGATTTGGTGTTTTTCTTTAATACCATCACCACCTGTAATCCCTTCCTTAGGTATCAGTGACTAGTGCCCCAATTCCATTTAAACATAGCATCAGTTAATTTTAAAAGGGGACAATAACACCAAAGATTTAGCAAGAACAAAGATACAAACATTTTCCCCTAACACCTTGAGGGCATGCTTCCCCCTGTCCTAGGAGACTAGGAACAGAGTGCTGAAATCAGTTTAAAAAAAAATTTCCCCTTGCTGCTAGTTGAGTACTCATCTCAGCTACCACTGGGATGAATCCTAAAGGTCATTCCTGAAGGGCATTCCTTGGTTTTCGGAGATGGCTGGGCTAGTATAAAACCTAAATGCTGAGATATCAAGATTCTAAGATGTCTCTTTTCTATCCTTTCAAAAGTCACAATATCAATTTCTAATCCTTTCACATAAAATGAAAAAGAGCAAATGCAGACATAAAGGACTGAGGCCCATTTCACAGAAGAGAGAAGGCCCAAGGCATTTCATTTCAGAACTTTGTCTCTCACTAGACACCTTCAGTGAAACATGTCAAACTTCATGTCAAACAAGAAAGACCAGCTAACGAGAAATATCCTTTTGAAGGTATACTGAGTTTCAGTTCCACAATAACAACCAATCAAAGGGGCTGCCATTTGCCATATACTTGTTGATGATGATGGGGATAGTCAAGATTTGTAATATTTGTATAGTACTTTAACATTTACAAAGGGCTTTATATAGGTTACCTATTTTGATCCTCATAACAGCCCTGAGAATAAATACTACTGTTATCTCTTCTTTAAACATGAAACTGAGGAATCCTTGGGGGTGGAGCCAAGATGGCAAAGTAGAAACAAGGCTTCGTTGGGGCTCCTGCTTCCACCTCTTCCAAAACATGTAAAAAATGACTCTAAACAAACTTTGGAGCTACAGAACCCACAAAGTGACAGAGAGAGACTAACCTCTCACTGAAGACAGCCCAGCAGCCCAGCAGGAAGGGGCCATCACAGCACCCTGCCCCACATGAGCTGGAGGTTTTAGCCTCTGGGCAGCCACAACCAGCCTCCAGCTGGAGGGACTTCAGGAGAGCGGATACCTAGCAGCTGTGGTGGTTTTCAGAATTATCAACACATAGATGCTAGGACAAAGTGAGAGGTCAGTGTGAACTTTGGGAACAGGGAGCCTGGGAATGAGGTCTGGCCTGTGGCCCCAAGGGAGAAGAGGTTGAGGTGTAACAGCTTTGCAGCCATCACCACTTGGCTGCTTCAGAGCTCCTGGACTGCAGATTGTTAAGGGACCAAGCAACCAGTCCGAGAGGTAATTGCTCTTGCTTTAACCTGCTTGGATCTGGATGGCTGTGTAGGGTAGAGGTCCTGGGATGTGTGATCAGTGAGCCATAGTGTGTAAAGGCTTCAGAAAGGGCACCCAAGTAAGTGCTCCAGCACCTGACAAAACCCCAGAGATCTGGGACAAAGCTCTCCTCTCTGGAAGCACAGTTCTACTATGGCAAAAAGCTCAAAAGTCACATAATTGAGTGGCAACATGAGAAAGCCAAGGAAGCAAAGCAAGAACAGCAATCCAACTCTAGATTCCTATTTTGGGGACAAAAAGGGTCAAATCATGGAACAGGAGGAAGACAAAGAAGTCAGAACTCCTGTACCAAAACTTCAAAGAAAAATATTAATTGGTTACATGCCATAGAGGAGCTTAAGAAGAATTTTGAAAACCAAACAAGAGAAGTGGAGGGAAAATTGAAAGAGAAATGAGAATGATGCAAGAAAATCATGAAAAGCGTATCAACAATCTGACTGAAAAAAAATAACATGTAAAAAAATAGACTAACTCAAATGGCAAAAGAGCTTCAAAAACCCAATGAGGAGAACAATGCCTTAAAAAGTCAAATTTGCAAGACGGAAAAAAAAATCTCAAAACCTCACTGAAGAGAATAATTCCTTCAGAATTAGATTGGAGCACATGGAAGCTAGTGACTTTATGAAAAATCAAGATGCTATTAAAGGGATCCAAACAAATGAAAAATAGAAGGCCATGTGAAATATCTCATTGGAAAAAACATTGACCTGGAAAATAGATCCAGGGGAGATAATTTACAAATTAATGGATTACCTGAAAGCCATGATAAAAAAAAAAAAGAACCTAGAAATCATCCTTAAAGAAATTCTCAAGGAAAATTGCCCTAATGTTTTAAAACCAGAGGGCAAAATAGAGGTTGAAAGAATCAACCGATCACTTCCTGCAAAAGATCCCCAAAAGAAAACTCCTAGGAATATTATAGCCAGGTTCCAGAGTTCCCAAATCAAGGAGAAAATATTACAAGCAGCCAGGAAGAAACAATTTGAATATTGTGGAAACAAAATCAGGATAACACAGAATCTGGCTGCTTCTACACAGAGGGATTAAAGGGCCTGGAATATGATATTCTGGAAGTCAAAGGAGCTGGGATTAAAACCAAGAAAACTCAGCAAAACTGAGTATCGTTTCAGAGGAAAATAACTTGCAAGCATTCTTGCTGAAAAAACCAGAGTTGAATAGAAAATTTGACATTCAGATACAAGAAGCAAGAGAAGCATGAGAAGCTAAAAAGGGAAAAGAAAGTATAAGAAACTTATCAAAGTTGAACTATTTGCATTCCTACATGGAATAAATGATAATTGTAACTTATGAAACTATTCTCTGTATGAGAATCATTAAAGGAAATATAAATGTGTGTGTATGTATGTGTACATATACATACATATATAAGTCTATATAGGAGGGTATATGGGCATATGAATGCATATGTGAGTGTGTGTATATATGCGTACAGGTATACATAGACAGAGGGCACAGGACCAATTGAATAGGAAGAGATGATGATTAAAAGGTGAAATTGAGAGGTGAGAGAGGAATATAATGACAGGAGATGGGGAGAGACAGAATGGGGTAAATTATCTCATATAGAAGAGGCAAGGGAAAACTGTTACGATGGAGGGGAAGAACAGGAAGGCAAAAGGGAATGGGTAAACCTTACTGTCACTGAATTTGGCTTAGGAAGGGAACGACATACATAGTAAATAAAGTATCTCACCCTACAGGAGAGTAGGGGGGAAGGGGATGAGAGGGGGGATGATGGAGGGGAAGGCAGGTTGGAGGGGAGGGAAGTTGGAAGCACACACTTTTGAAATGAAACAGGATCAAAGTACAGAATAGAACAAGTAGGGGGTGGGATAGGATGGAGGGAAATATAGTCAGTCTTTCACAATATATTCACTATGGAAATGTTTTGCATAGCTACACATGTACAACCTATATTTAATTGTTTATCTTCCCACTAAGGGTGGGTGATGATGGAGGAAGGAAAAGAAACTGGAATTCAAAGTTTTAAAATCAAATGTTGATATATATATATATGTATATATATATATGTATGTATGTATGTATGTATGTATGTATGTATGTATGTATTTTTTTACCTGATGCTGGGAAATAATATATACAGGCACTGGGGCACAGAGATCCATCTTGCCCTACTGGAAAGTCGGAGGAGGAATGGGGGAGGATATAGGAGACAGCAGATTGGGGAAGGGTGTATTCAGTGGGATCACTGTTCTGGGGTGGCAGGTAGGGAGAAAATGCATAACTCAAAATATTGTGGAAATGAATGAATGTAAACTAAAAATAAACATAAAATGTAATGTAAAAAAATAAACATGAAACTGAGGCTTAGAAGTTAAGTGACTTGACCAGGGTCACAGAGTTAAGTCAGAGTCTAAGGCAAGATTTGAAATCAGTTTTCATGACTCCAAGTCCAACATACTGCCACCTATCTTTCCTGAACCATTTACAGAATGTTTTACATTCTTCCAAAAACAATGAAAAGACCACTGTCACTGAATCAAAGAGTACATGGGGGAGGTAGTATAGGGTGCAAGAAGACTAGGGAGGTATGGGGAGCAAGTTGTAAAGGGCTGTGAAAAGCCAGAGGATTTTTTTTTATCCTGGAGGTGATGCCATTAGTGTTTATGGAATAGGATGATGATATGGTCAGACTCGTGCTTTTAGGAACTCATTTTGATAGCTGAATGTATAGGATGTATTGGAGTAGGGAGAGAATTATGGTAAGCAGACCAAATAGGGGACTATTGTGATATTCCAGGTATGCAGTGAAGAGGACCTGCAGCACAGGGTAGTGTCTGACATGCATACAAAAGGGTATATACAAGAGATATTATGAAGGAAAAATCAGCAAGCCTTGGCAACAGATTGGACATGGTGAATGAGTGGGGGTGAGGAGTTCAGGATGAGACCTAGGGTTTTGAGCATGGGTGACTGGAAGGATGGTGGTGACCTAAACAATAATAGGAAAGTTTGGAAGGGGGAAAGATTTGGGAGGAGAAAGTATAGTTTTAGACGTTGAATTTAAAGATAAGGACATCACATCCAGTTCAAGGCATCCAATAAGCACTTGCAGATGTAAGATTGAAGGTCAGCAGAGGAGTTAAGATTGGTTAAGTAGATCTAAGCATCATTAGCATAGAGAGGAACTGATAAAATCACCAAATGAAACAGTACTGAGGGAAAATTAAAGAGAACCCAGGACAGATTCCTGGGATAGTGGGCATGATCTAGATGAAGTTCATGCAAAGGAGATTAAGAAGGAGCCATATTAGTAGGAGGAGAACCAGGAAAGAGTGATGTCATAAAAAAATTTAAAAGAACAGGTTCTCAAGAAGAGGGTGACCAGCAGTATCACAGGCAGCAGAGAAGCCAAGAAAGAGAATTGAGAAAAGGCAATTTATATTTAGCAATTAAGAGATTTTTTTATATCTTTGGAGAGAAGTCAGACTCTAGACAATTAAGAAAAGAGGCACTTACTGCAGTTGGTCTTCTCAAGGAATTTGACCCAAAAAGAGAGATATGAGATGATATCTCATAGGAGTAGATGGATCATTTGAGGGATATTTTATTTAATATTTTAATTTTTCCCCAATTACATGTAAAAGCAACTTTTTAACATTCTCTTTTATAATTTTTTAGTTCCAAATTCTCTACCATTTAAGGGTGTTTTTTTTAAGGATGGGGGAGACATAGGTATGTCTGGGCCCATGAGGGGGGGCCCCTCTTTATGTGAAATAAGGGGGAAAGGAGGAGACAGTGGCAGAAGGCATCTAGGTGATGTGAGATAAAGAAGTGGAGGAAGAAGAGCAATTGGAGGAGGAGAAGGTAAAAAAAGAGGCACCTCTTTTCAAAAGATGTAATTTTTTTTCAGTAAAATATGAGGAAAGGTTCACAGCTAAAAGGTGAGGGAAGAGGGTGACATGAGAGATTTGAAGAAGGATGAAAATGTTTGGAAGAGCCTTTATGGTAAATGGTATTGTGTGAGTAAATTAGAGTGGTGTAAAACAGTTTCATTTTAGCAGTGAAAGCCCAGTTGAAGCTATATTATTGTTGTTTCAGAGGATCAAGGACATCACAAAGTGATGTCTTAATTCATGCATGAATTAGATTTAAGTGAGGCAAAGTTGCACAAGTCATCATCCTCACTCTCTCTCCCAGAGTCATTGAAGTCAAGTGGCAAGACAAAAGTCAGGATGACTGGTAATGACTCCAGATACAGTGGATGACCTTGGTGTCTTTGATATCTGACCAAGCTTTAAGCACTCCGTAGCACCTGCTTCAGCCTCTTTCATGGCCATTGGAACAAATTATTTTCATTTTCTCATCCCACCAGGGGAAGTCTTCACATGCTTGGGATAGACACTTCCCCCCCATAATATACTGAGGGATTTGAGGCCTGTTGGCTACCCTCAGCCTGGTTTAGCCCATCTACTGAGATGGTTTGCCAGGGTGTGGCCATCTAGCAAGCTAAAGCTTCTTGGAGCCATAAGTGAGAGTTGTATGAATCACGTGGACATCAAAGGTGGATTAACAGATCTGAAAAGGGCTTGGTAAGCCCTCATACCAGAGGTGCTAGTCCTCTGGAACACCCTATACATAAATATAAGTTCATAATGGATCCAATCAGCATAGTTTTGTGATTTTCTCCAGCTTTGTTGAGTAGTATATGAATAGGAGTACAGGCAACAGATGGTGGGAGTGATACAAGTCTAAAAGTTTGCAGGACAAGATTGTTGATATAACAAGAGGGTAAGAAACTCAAGAGGAGAGGACAGAACAAAGCCAAACTTTCACTAAGGGGTCATGAGGGGGAAAGAAGGAATGTTTAGCTAGTATGATGGTGATGGCCTGGGAGAGAAGTGTGGGGTGGAGGTATTAATAGTCATGGTCACTATGAGTAAGGAATAGTGCTTGGGTTTGCAAAGCAGAGGGAGTAGACTGACAATAGATTGTGATCAGATATGGGAATTTGAGAATAACAAACATGGAAGTGGAACATTTTCAGATGATGATTTGATCAAGGGAAAAAATTTCCTGCCTCTTCCTTCACCACTACTCCCTTTACTATCGCCTTTTCTGTGTTGTTTTTGTGTGACCATCTTTGTATGCAGCCAAGATGGGGTGTGTTATGGGAAATGCAAATTTAAAGATCTTCCCTGCCCTCAGGCCCTTTGATAGGCTTAAGAGACTCTGAGAGCCTTCCTTGATTTGAAAATATACTCTGCCTCCTAATAGGCTGAACGTGGTCACATGGAGCCTGTGGCAGGAGGCTTGGTTTTCAGGAATGCCCACACCTTGATGCTGTGTGGTTGGGCAGTGGGTCAAGAGGGTAGTTACATTCTCTGACCCAGAAGAAGGCTATATAATCCCTGATGTGAGGCTTTACTTGGGGGCTCACTTTGAGAAGTGTTCTGTGACTTGATCAGATGATACTCTGGAGAGCCGTTGTTGAGAGCCCCCCAGCTTTGAAAAACCCAGATGTTGATTTGGTATGGATGTAATGGTTGGACAGTTTGGATGCCTGTCTACTTGATCTGTTTCTCTGTCTTGATAATTCTGTCTGTATATTCTGAAGTTCGGGGTGCTGACCTTTTTCCCCTGAACTAGGTAAATGATACATACTTGACTGATTAAAGTAAGGTTGTTAACCCATTTTGAGTTGCTTTCCTTTAACAAAGCAGATCTAAGAACCTGTGTTGGCAGCCACCCTGGGAATGCTGGGGTGCTTGCTGCTACAGGGTGAAAGATTATAGAAAATGTGTACATTGAGGAACTATAGGGTTGGGGTGTTAGAAGAAGTATCAATACTTATGACAAAGTCCTCTAGTATTAGGACAGGAATAGAGGAGGAGAGAAAGGCTGTGAGGTAAACACTGAAACCACTGAGAAAGGGAGAATGTTCTGGATTAAATTAAATAAACATTTATTAAGTACCTACTATGTGCCAGTCACTGTGCTAACTCTGGGAATACAATCCCTGCCCTCCAGGAGTAAATAATCTAATGAGAGAAGACAACATATAAAAAGAGACAGAAAGGCAACAGGAAAACAGGAGGCACCCAGTGCATCTCATTCCATGGAGGTGAAACCGGGGAGAGCAGCAGATGCAAAGTGGAGTGAATGGAAAATCCCATTTCTGCCTACTATAAAGGAAAACTTTGGGAGGAATTTGGTACTCCACCCTCTAGCTCCCCAATCAGAAAGGGGAGGAGACTGAAGAAGGTGGTATCAAGGTTTGAATTGGCAGCATGATGATAAGATAAAAGTGATGGGTTTATCATGTCCTTCCCAGGCACCTTGTTCCCTGGAAGTAAAATCAGGAAGAGCACCAAACCACAAGGTAGAGTAGATAGAAATTCAAAGATAACTACCTGAAATTTTGATTGGGTCATAGATATGTATTTATATTCCCCTCAGAGGGGAAGATATTTCCAGGTAATGATGTTAGAGAGAGCAGCTGGGAGTGGCAGTGGAGAGTAAAGATTATTTAAATTCCATGAACGTAGACCAGAAAGTTGGTAGAAATTAGTGAAAGAACAGATAGATCTGGAAGAGGCAGCCTGAGAAGTTGTGTTATCAGGAGAGAAAATCAGCATATAGAAGGAATGGAGAAGGAAAAGATTAAAATGAAAGTTTGTTTACTATGGAACAGGCATTCCAGAAAGTACAATAAAAGAAGTTGATAGCTTTAGAGTAGGACATGCCAATTGAAGGGAATGGAAATAAGTTTGGTAGTAGGTTATGGGAAATGGAATTTGAATGAGAAAAAATGGGAACTGAGGACCAGTGGAATGAGGAGGGTATGAACAGGATGGAACATGTCAATTAGAATTTATGTAACTTGTTTAAAGCCACACTAACTGTGACTAGTGACTAAACTAGCAAGAATGAAGAAACTGCTCCTGGGCCAAAGGGCTGGAGCACTGTCCTCGCTCCTTCACTATAAGGTGACCAACTTTTATAGACTTTTATACATAATTCACATTGTGTTCAGTCCTAGAAGAGCCTGACTAGTATTTCTTTCCTCACATTCTTTAGCTCCGTAACCACCAACCCAGTGACCCCGGGACCAATTCATTAAAGCTTAATTTGTGGCTCATGTCTAGGTTTCCTTAAAGGAAGGAGTAAAATAGTACTCAATGTACAATATGAATCAAATATGGGAAAGGCATTTAATTCCTTTACAAAAAAGAAATACTAAAGAACACAAACTCATAAGACATATTGATAGAACTTAAAACAGTTCTATTAAAAGTAACTATCACTATTACTATAACACTCTCAGAAGGCCAATGTGACAACATCATCAAATCACAAAGTAATTAGCAAGGCTAACAAATAAACATTCCTTGTTCCATTTCATAGCACTTTGTACTATCTGTTCAACTCCCAGTCTGTGACTAATGGAAAAATGTGCCAGACTTTGGCCAATTCTCTTGTTCATGATTTTCTTCTCTGAGAATACTACAGAAGTTGACAAAGAGAGACTTCTCCCCTACCTGCCAATTAGCTCTAAACAACAAGGAACTAGAACTTCCAAAATTCACAAATTTACAAGGTCATGTACAAGTCTGGAAAAATCCATCTCAGCATAAGATACTCGTTCACCTAAGATCACTAAAGAATTAACATAAAAGAGGCAGCTCAGGGGCAGCCAGGTAGTACAGCACCAGCTCCAGGGTTGGGATGACCTGGAAATCGAATCCAGGCTCAGACACTTAGCACCTACCCAGAAACACCTGGCCGTGTAACCTTGAGCAAGTTACTTAACCCCAATTGCTTTAAAAAATAAATAAATAAATAAATAAAAGAGGCAGCTCAGAACCCATCCCAGGTATACCTAGAAAGGATATGTGACATAGCTCCAGTGTGTCCTTGATTACTTAGCATCCAGGGTGTGGGATAGGACAAGTGTTTGTCTCTGATCTCTGAGGAAAGCAACCAAAATCATCTTGACAGGATCCAAAGTGGAAAAGGAAGAGATCCTTGAGGGTGAGTATATTCACTTTTAAATATCCACTGACTCGTCAACTCTTCTTGCTCAGAGACCAATAACACAAATACTTCATCATCTTTGAGCACCAAGCCCTTTCAATTTGAGTCATCACATGGTTAGAAACGGCCAAGATATGTATCTTACCTAAATATTCCACATCAAGTCATTTGTTCATAGGCCAAAGCACTAAGGACATTGAAATTTATCTAAAATCTCCCCTTAATGATTAAAAAACTGCACCCCCACCCCCACCATACCTTCCCTACTCTAATGATTCTGAATCTCCAGAAGTCATCCTTCAAACTCTATTACCATTCATCATTGAGTAAGCTCTTATCCCCACTCCCTTCAATCCCTTCCCAAGCAACTACCTATTCTTTCCACTGTGGTCTCTGGAATGCCTGTTCTGTAAGCAAATTTACTTTCATCTTTAAAAATGTCCCTTTCTCACTCCTTCCATCCAATGACTCTCAATGAGACTTGCTTCCTTCATGATGACACAGATTTCCTAGTTGTCCATTCTAGAAATGGCTATACTTTCACTTATTCTTCCCAATTCATTAGCTGTGGTATGTGGGAGTTGGAATAAACCTTATTCTCCATTGTCATTTCCAGGTTCTCCATCTAACTCATCACTCAGTAATCTCTCCCTTCTTTGAGGTTCACTCATTATATATCTACCACTCTATCAAAATTAAGGTAATTGTTGTCTACCTATATCCAGGAAACTCTCCTTCTTTCCTCACCTAGTTCATTGCTTGGCTCAGTCTTTCTCTCCTCTCCAATTCCTGCTTTCATACTAGAGGATTTCAATATACATATTAATACTCCCTCAAATACCCCAACCCCCATTCTTCAATGTATTCATTTCCAATGACCTGTTCTTCCACCCAATCTTAGCCATACACACAGATCCATATCCATGTACTCTGAAATTCCATTATCTGACCATAATCTATTGTCATTCTTCTGTTCCTTCTGTTTCCAATCCTAAACCCTATTCTTCATCTTCATGACCTCAAATACTTTTACCCTTCCTTTTTCTCCCAGGCCATTACCCCAGCACTAACTACAGTCTCCTCCTTTCCCTGTCTTGACTCCTTGGTGAAACAGTTCAACTCGACACTATCCTCTTTTCATTAGTCCCTTACCTACTTATTATTAGGGGCAGTTAGATAGCTCAGTGGACAGAGTATTAGACTTGGAGTCAGGAAGACCTGAGATCAAATCTAGACTCAGACACTTAGTAACTATGTGATCCTGGTCTAGTACTTAATCCTGTTTGCCTTAAATCCATTGGAGAAAAAAATGGCAAACCATTCTAGTACCATTACCAAGGAAAATTTATACACAGTATTAGTGTGCTGGTCCTTGTCGACCTGTAGACACAGATCATGAAGAGTCAGATAGAACTGAACAATAACAACAACAACAACAAAAGACTACCAGTATATGGACCTGGCTCTCCAGGTCAGCAGTCAGTATTGTTTGGGTCAGTTAGGTGGTGCAGTAGATAGAGCACCAGTCCTAGAGTGAGGAAGACCTGAGTTCAAATCCAGTCTCAGACACTTACTAGTTATGTGATCCTGGGCAAGTCAGTTAACCTTGTTTGCCTCAGTTTCCTCATCTGTAAAATGGGCTGGAAAAGAAAATGGCAAACCACTCCAGTATCTTTGCAAAGAAACCCCCAAATGAGGTCACAAAGAATTGGACATGATTGAAACAACTCAACAACAACTCCTTATTAATACCACTGATCTTACCCTGAAAGTTCTTAAGCATGGATCTCTCTCATTATCTTCTGCCTTCACTCCTTCACCCCTATGCATGTGTTACTAAATAAAACTGAAGAAAATCACAAAACTGTGCCAACTAGATCCACTACAAATTTGTTACATAAGCTGAACTAGGTCCTCACTGCCACCTCCCTAATTCACTCACCTTCCCACTCTCCACATCTAAACATTTTCATCACTCATCAAACCTCATCTGACTCCCCCTCCCATCATCTCCTCAGCAGAGAACCTTGCTTCATATGTTGCTGAAAAGAAGCACAATCCTCACAACCATCCTGGATTTCTCACTATCTCTCACCCCTCCGATCCAAGCTGTTACCAAGATCTGTCTATTTTGCCTTTTTAACATCTCTGATGTATGTACCTTTCTTTCCTCTGATACTTCCACTCCTCCTGGTTCAGGCCACCTTCACCTCACACCTGCAATGCTGCAACAAGCTGCTGTTTGATCTGTTGCCACAAATCTAGTACACTCCAAGCACATCTTTCACTCAGGTCTCAAAATGATTTTCCTAAAGCACAAGTCTGAGCATGTCACTTAGTAAACACCAGTGGCTTCCTATCATCTCCAGAATCAAATATAAAATCCTCCGTTTGACATTCAGAGCTCTTTATACCCTGTTCCCCCTACCTTCCCAGTCTTCATGTACTTACCGCACTTCCTCTATCACTGTAATCTGTGATCAGGTGACCTGTTCATTGAACAAGGCTCTAGCTCCCAATTCTAGGCATTTTCACTGGCTATCTCCTATGCATGGAATACTCTCACTTCTCATTTCTGCCTCCTGGCTTTCTCCAAGGTCTAAATAAGATCCCACCTTCTATGGGAAGTCTTTCCTGATCCCTCTTCATTTTAGTGCCTTCTCTTTGTTGATTATTTCCTTTTTCATCCTGTATGAAACTTATTTGTACCTATTTGCATAAAGCCTTCCCAAATAGACTGTGAATTCCTTGAGAACTTGGACAGTCTTTTATCTTTCTTTATATCCCCAGGGCTTAGCTCAGTGACACATAGTAGGTGCTTATAAATGTTTATTGACTCACTGAACATTTCCCTAAAATTTTTGGAAGTTCCAGGCAAGCTCCATGCACATGATCCCCTGAAATGACCTCTATAGACCAATTCAAACCCTACTATAATAATAATAGCTGATATTTATATAATGCTTTAAAGTATACAGTGCAGTTTATACCCTATATCCTATCTGATCTTTATTACAACCTTGTGAGGTAAGTACTAAAAATATTACTTTGCAGATGAGAAAGTGGAAATTCTGACATAATCAACTGATCAATAAACAATTATTAAGCACATACTAAATGCCAGGCATTGCTTTAAGCACTAAAGCTATAAAAAGAGGCAAAAAAGAAAAAAAAAACAGTCCCTGCCCTCAAGAATCTTATAGTCTAATGAGAATAATAGCTACCATTTTTATAGTCCATACTATCTGCCAATGTGCTAAACATTACAGACATTATCTCATTTGATTCTCACACCAACCCTGTGAGGTGAGGTTACAATACTCATTTTACAGTGGAGGAAACTGAGACAAATAGATATTAAATCTAAATTGAATGCCCAATATCATGCAGCTAGTAAGTGTCAGAAACTGGTCTGAGTTCAGATCTTCCAGACTCAACACAGAACTCCATCCATGCTCCACCTAGTTGCCTCAGACAATATAATTTTTTCTTAAGTCATTTGCCAATAGTTACAAAACTGATATTCGAAGGCAGTAGAATTTGAACCCATGTCAAACCCATTTGAACATTTGAACGAACATTTGAACCCATGAACCCCTGATACCTCCAAATCCAAAACTCTTTCCAAAGTATTATTGCTGAGGTAAATTCTCTCTTTTGCAGTAAATATTCATTTCTCAGTTAAGAGAAAGAGAAAATTCTCTGTCCCTTTCATGATCCCATGATCATGTTTTCTCTTCATCTTAACTAAAATTTCCTGTATACTTTGGGCTTACTAACTCCATTTTCCAAAAGAAAATAAAAACACCAAAAAAAATTCTGTTTTCCAAGAAGAACACTATGGTGACATTCCTCAAATGTTCAAAGTTCCAAGTAACACACAATGGTTAGTCTTTCCTGCTGTTCTCTAATCATTCCCTCTATATTCCTTTATTCTGACTTCCTTCTCCCAAAGGGAACAGGTGATAGAGTTAGATAACTGTCATGTTGAGCAACCACATAATGAACTAAGCAAGATATAATTCTGCAATAGAAACATAGGAAAAAAATTATATTTTTCAAAGATTAGAAGGCTAACACCAATACTTACTTCAGTTTGGTTCCAGAAGATTCCTATGTGAATTTGGACACTGCCCTGTGTTGTTCTTCCTGTCCTAGCTGGCCAATCATTATGAATAACTAGTTAGTGGGATTATATCTAAGCCTAAAGTAGTGCTTTAAGCTTATTTCTTTTTCTCTCTTATTTCATCCATGGAGGGAGCTCTGGGTGAAGAAACTTGCTTCACCAATGCAAATAGACACCTACTACACAATTTAGAGCACAAGAGAGTTGCCTATGGCACTGAGAGGTACCAAGAGCCAAATAGCCAGTATAAGTCAGAGGCAGGACTTTAATTCACATCTTTCTGACTCTGAAGCCAGCTTCTAAATACTAGGCCATTAATGAAAATATGGTTTTAAACAATATTTTGTCACTTACATAACTTGCAGAGGAAAAAAAGTCCTCTAATAAAACACAAGGTATTCATTAAGAGATTTCATTTGAATATTTCCTAAGAATTTAATCATCTGTCCTTTCTTCTATGCAGATGAAGTAAGTTTGTAAGTGAGAATGGATTTTTATGATCCGAGCTTGAAATGTAACTCAGCTCATTTCTTTTCATGCCAATAGTGCAGAAAATGGATTGAGGTTGCTGGAAATCCCATAAGAAAGTGTTGATGGAGGGCAAATTGACAAGTACATGGTTTTCTGAGTCACATTTGCTTCATAACTCACTGTTCCTTTTCCCCAACCCATTTCAGGGGAATTCGGACTGAAGACTGACAAAAAGAATTTATCAGACACTTTAGGGAATGCTTCCTAATTGACAATTAATGAGCAGTTTTCTTTGATGGCTCTTTTATAAGTGTGGTATGCTGTAGGAAAACATCCACAAAGGGAAAACCATGTTTCTGTTTATAATTAATTTTGACTTTGTTTAGCAAATGTTTTCAGGGAACCGAAATGACCTGCTTAATTTGTGTTTGTAAACTATGAAGATAATTGCTTTATTCAGTACTATTCAACAGTTATCAGGAATTGGATGACAGCAATGTTAGTCTGCATCTCTATTGTTAGAGGTCTATGATATATAATAAAATATCTGGGCTGGAATGGACCTTAAAATTCATTTAACCGAAACACCCTCTTTACATGTGATGGAGAGGGAAAAAGATGAAAAGGGAAAGGGAGAAGGAAAGGAGAAAGGAGAGGAAAATGGAGGAGGAGAGGCATGGGGAGTGGGAGATAAAGAGGGAAAGGGAGAGGGAAAAGAAAAAGGAGAGGGAGGGGGAGAAAATGGGGAGAAGAAAAGGTAGGTAGAGAGGGAAAGGGAGAGAGAAAGGGAAGAGAAAAAAGTGAAGAGAAAGGGAAAGGGAGATAGATTCAAATTGGCAGAGTCCTCTCATGACCTTGGACATTCTAACCCAAGAAAATCTGCAGTCAAATTTATAGGAATTTTGAACAAGGAAAAGGTGATAATGTTAAAATGTAGTTGGGGTTCACATTCTTTTTAATTCATCCTTTTTTTTCCTATTAAATTTCTGGGTTAAAAGTGGTGCTAAACTCAAATTCATTAGTCAGAATATGTCCTCTATGGTCAGGAGCAAGGAACAAGTTAAATTTGACAGGCCAAAAAAGGAAGATGTTTTGTAGACACAAGGACATGAAACCTGAAGCAGAAACTGTAGAAGTATGGACAGTACCAAAATGCAACTTACCCGGAGGATATGGATTGAGGAAATCTAGCTACAGGAAATGATATATTCCTGCTAGGGACAACTGATGACAAGTACATGGAGCCTGGCTGTTTTTACTTTGACTTGGGTTAGAGTTGGAAGAGTTTATGTACATTTGTAACAGGGGAAAAGATAGTCTTACATGGTGCTGCATAATCTACTGAACAAAATCTGGCCCTTCAGAGTGTGAATGGTACAATAGCAAATCAACAAAACTGCATAAAAAAATTTTTTTTAAATACATACTCTCTAATAGAAAAATAGTAACTTAACCTTCCCCTAAATATATTTTATTCTTTGACCATTCTCTCAAGGGTTTCCATGGACTAATCAAAAGGACCTGCTCCCTGATCAATACCCTAATTCCTTCAGTAAATGGGGAAAGATGCCCTTTAATAGTATTGCCCTTATATAGTTAATAACTCTCATCCATTAAGGGGATGGGAGAAGGTTGTGATCTTAAATACACAAGAGGTATTTTTTGTTCTAGGTTTGGTTATCATCCTCAATCCATTTTCCTCTGGCTTTTTACCTTGTTCTTGACCTTTTACACACTTTTCTAAAGGGAAAACTAAAGCAGGAAAACTTTTAGACAATGGAAACATTTATTAGTATATTTATTTTAACTGAATATTTTTAATATATTTCAGAGAGAGAGTAGTTCAGAATTAATAATAGTTTAAATATATAAACAAAGTTAATTGAAAGACGGAGTACAGAGATGACTAATCCAAGATAACAGCCAAATACTATAGTATGAGAAGAAGTATGTTCACTTATCTGTATAACCAATCCCATTTTGATCTAAGCCTCTAAAGTGTTCTTGGAATGTTCTGATTGAGTTTTGTTGTACTTGTTCTTGCTGTTGTTTAGAATTTGGTTCAGTAGGTTGTCTTTCACAAAAACTAAATAATTATTTGTGAGGTATAGTTTGGTAAACAAAATGTGAGTGTGTGTGTGTATATTCCAAAAACAACTGATAAACTATGTGAACTACCAGATAGGACAGACCGCCAATGGAAATATCTTATAAATTAGTTAAACAATTGATTAAAACAAATTAGATAACTGGTTACCACACCAATCCAAAACTCAAGTATAACTAAGCCATGCCTTCAGATAAAATCATCAAGACAGCCAGAGGTCTCAGTCATTAGTCTGCTCCTGGCTCTCAACCAGGACACATTCCTATGTTCACTTGAGGGCAGTGCTGCTTCACAGAGATTTTCCAAACAACCACTGTGAAAAGAGGTACCCAACCTGTCTGGATAGAGAGGGAGCCTTGTTGTAAATACCAGTATGAAACAAGCTTATTGGGGCTTCTAGGAATAATGCTAGTGTTTTTTTTTTTGGGGGGGGGTAGGAAGTGGGGGCAGCAGGGGTGCTGATTATGTATTGTCAAATAGATAATTGCATGTTATAGATTTATAAAGTTTGATTTCACACACTGATGAATGTAAATCTAATTTAGAGTTTCTGTTGCACTAGACAGCATACATAAAGATAAATTGATTTAGCACATTCTCCTTACATTACATGTAGGTAGAGTAATAGATAGCTGGACTTCCCTATAGTGAGGAGGATCTGAGTTCAAATTCAGCCTCAAGCACTTACTGCTTATCTGCCTTAGTTTCTTCACCTGTAAAATGAGGATCATAATACCACTTACCTAACATGGTTGTTGTAAGAACCAAATGAGATAATATTTGTAAAGCACTGAACACATATTAGGCCCTTATTAATGTTTGCTCCCTTGTTCATCTCCCTCAATTCCCATCCAAACCTCACTGCCCTAGTGCTCTATATAAATGTATATAATATATATATATATATATACACACACACACATATATATATATAATCCATATAAATGCTCTATAAAAAGTTCTATACAAATACTATTATTACCACTATTATTGAGTACTAGCAAAGCCTAGTTGTGAATCCTTATCTCTGGATCTTCTGTTTGGTTACAGAGGGAAGATTTAGGAGTACCAGAAGAAAGCTGCAAAGATGTTTGAGATAAAGAAAATCTTCTGAACAATTTGTTGTTGTTGTTGAGTTGTTTTTCAGGCATGTCTGACTCTTGGTGGCCCCATTTGGAGTTTTCTTGGCAAAGATACTGGAATGGTTTGCCTTTCCTTCTCCAACTCATTTTTACAGATGAGAAAACTAAGGCAAACAGGGTTAAGAGACTTGACCCAGGACCACACAGCTAGTATAGATTTGAACTCAAGAAGATGAATCTTTCTGCCTTTAGACCCAAACAATTATAGTTTTCCAAATGTGTAAATGGGCTACTTCAGGACATACAAGGCTCCTCTTCACTTTAAATTTCTCAAGTATAGGCTCGATGACCATTTGTCAGGGGTGTTGTAGAGGAAATCCTTTTTCAGGTAAGGTTTGATATAGATGTATCCTGAAATATTTTATTATTCTGCAGCTGTACTCTAAGGGACTCCAACCAAGGTACTCTATATATGCCCCTGATCCCCTACCCTCTTGTCTCCTCCTAGCAGTTTTTCACTACAACCATTTTTTTCTATGTGTTTCTCTGTTTCTGTCTCTTTCTCTCTGCTTGTCTTTGTGTCTGTCTGTCAGTGTGTCTTCTTCCCTCCCTTTTTCACAGACTAATTCCCAGGAAAAAGCTGTCTCTATTATTTACTTACGTTTCATCTCTTCTCCCACACTCCTCAACCCGTTGCAATTTCACTCCTGCCCTCATGACTCAACTGAAACTACTCTTTCCAAAATTATCAATGACCTTTCCCTAAAATGACAAACCTGCTGTTTTCTCTCAATCTTTATGGTTCTTGCCCTTTCTGATTGACGCTGTTCACTACCCTTTCTTT
This sequence comes from Petaurus breviceps papuanus, assembly GCF_028583685.1. Lineage (NCBI taxonomy): Eukaryota > Metazoa > Chordata > Mammalia > Diprotodontia > Petauridae > Petaurus > Petaurus breviceps. The sequence goes on from NW_027185655.1 coordinate 82,293,880, forward strand.
CAAAAACATGTTATTGAGTCATTTGCTAAATCTTCTTAATTCTAACTGCATAACATCCTTTCTTTCTACCCCTATGACCACCACCCTAGTTGATCTTCATCATCTTTCACTTTTGTAATAACTTTATAACTGGTCCTCCACTTATGTGCCACCTCTGATCCACCCTCCACAGAGGTGCCAAAGTTATATTTCTAATGAACAGGTATGAAGATGTCATTTCTCTCCTGGGTAAATCCAGTAGTTCCCTTAGGAATAAATACAAACTTCTCTGTTACTTTACAACTTGACTGCAATATACCTTTCTGGGAATATTCTATGTTACTTGCCTTCATGCACCCAAAGTTTAACCAAACTAAGTTCTTGCTGCTTCTGACATATAATATTCTAGCCCTGCCCCTCCCCCCCACCACCACTATTGTCTTTGCATTGGTTGTTTTCCATATCTGGAATGCATTCCTTCCTCACCTCTGCCTATTAGACTCAGTACTTTCCTTATTCAATTTAATAGCCAATTCCTACAGGACACTTTTTATATACCCACCACTACCACCTGTTAGTGCCTGTCATCCTTCTATACAATTACCATGTATTTATTTTATATGCACCTATAGGAAGGATAGAATGAAACTGTTCTCTCTGTTTCTCATTCTTTTGTTTTTAATTTGTTGATCATTAAAAAATGTGTTAGTTCAAATAGCAGCTGAAACCATAGTTATTTACTCAACTGGCCCAAATGTTTGAAGGTCAATCACCATTCTATGGATCAGATTATAAAAGAATTAATGTGATTTAGTTGTTAACACTACTAAATAAATGGACCAGTAAGTGCTAAGCATTTGTCATAATAGTTAGAAATAATAGATTCAATCAGAAAATGGTCAAATCACTGTTCCATATAGATGCAGACCAATTTACAAAGGATAGATACTGAGGCTGCCTACAAGGGGTAAGTGAAGCCTATTAGTAAGAGCCAAGTATAATTTATGAGTAAATCAGAAATTTCAGTGGCCTCCGAAGGGCACACGCTTTTGTGACTACATGATTAACTGATGACTGACGGATTATACAGAGAAAGAAGCAATGTTGACATAAAGAACTTCCACAGGATATGTGGAAAGAATATGTGGCTTTGTGAAAATAGTTTGATATGGAGTCAGAAGACTTCTGTTTAAAATCTCACTCTACCTGTCACTTACTACCCTATGTAACCTTGGGCAAATAACTTAACCTATCAAGGTCTATGCTTCATCTTGAAATTTTAAGAATTGGCCTCAATAGCATAAGATCTCTTTCAGATGAATCTTTCAGCCTTAGGAATCTCCTGCAGGAGCTGGATCTCCTCCCTTAGGAATATTTTATGATTCTCTTTTTTGCCCTGCTCATTCACTCACACTGTCTTTCATGCCTGGAATGGCTACCTCCCTTCATTCCTCCCATCTAAAACTTTATCATCTTTCCAGCTGAATTTTATACTACCACTTCTCCAGTAGTTCTTTGCAAAATTGCTCTTGCTCATTCTTCACTGTCCAGAGCACTTATTGTCTGAACTAGTGACTCAAAGTTTTTTCAATGGTGGAACATATCACTTTGTTTTTAATTTAAAAAGACCAAAACTCTCTTACTAATAACTTTCTCTACCACCACAGTCAAAGGACAATCTTATTCTCCAAGATTTTTTGGTATATGATTCTTTCTTCATTGGTGGAGATGAGTGCTCTGCCCTGCATGACCTTTGACAGAATCCCTTTAGGTCTTCAGGAACAGTCCTCTTTGGGGGCTCAGAATTTCAAGTCTTCTTCAGGACTCTTCAAGTGTTAAGTCTCTTCAGTTCAAGAGAGAAGATGGAAGAAGCCAACCCCATTTCAAATTGCTTAAAGAAAAGATGCTAGGAAAACACAAAAGCAGCCAGAAGCCTCCATCATGTCCCTATTATCAGCTCTTGCTATGACAGACTTCAAGGAAATTCTGCTTGGGAGAGATCCAGGACTCTCTTTCTCTTGGTTGAGTTGAGATATCTCACTTCCATTGGGAAAGCTCCTTCATTCAACTTTCTCTGGTACATCTTCTCTTATGTACACCTTCTCTGATTTCTATTTCAGTGTGATTTGGGTATATGAGTTTCTATAATAATAACTAACATATATATAGCACCTACTATGGGCCATGCACTGTACTAAGCACTTACAGTTATTATGCAATTTGATCTTCAAGAAAACTTTGGGAAATAGGTGCTATTATTGTCACCATTTTTTTTTTTACAGATGAGGAAACTAGGGCAAATGGAGAAGTGAATTGTCCAGGGTCACACAGCTAGTAAGTGTCTGATGACAGACACTTTTAAAAATAAATTAATTTAAAAAATTAAAAAAATTTTAATTTTATTTATATTATTTTGAACTTAAATAAAACAAGCATTTCTATGACATAGTAGAAAAAACAAAAAAAATGATTGTACATGAAACTGAAAATCTATTATGTGCAACTTGCTATTCTTTTCAAATATATAACAAAGTTATCATACAACTTTTTTTTAATTCCATCCCCCACCCCCAAAAGGCTAACATTAGATACAAATATGGGTGTATGTATATACACACACACACATACACACATGGAAAATTATTCTATGCAAACTTCTATTTATCAGTTCTTCCTCTGGATGCAGATAGTGCCTTCCTTCTTTGCAGTTAATGTGGGTATTTATTATAATCAAAATGACTGAGTCACTTAGAGGTGTTCTTACAAACAATATTTCTGTTACTGTATACAATGTTCTCTTGGTTCTGCTCATTTTGTTCTTAATTATTTAGGGCAAGTCTACCTATAGTTTTCTAAGATCATCAAGCTCATCATTTCTTAAAGCACAGTAGTATTCCATCACAGTCATATGCTGCAACTTGCTAGGCCATTCCCCAATTGATGGACATTTTTGTACTTTCTAGTTCTTTGCCACTACAAAATGATAGGCTAAAAATATTTTAGAATACATAGATTCTTTTCCTTTATTCCCAATCATCTTGGCAAACAAGCCTAGTAGTGGCATTGCTAGGTCAATAGATATAGACAGTTTAATAAGTCTTGAGGCATACTTCCAGATAACTGTCCAAAATGATTGGATCAGTTTACAGTTCCACCAACAGTGGATTAGTGTCCCAATCTTTCCACATCTCCTCCAACATTTATCACTTTCTTCTTCAATAATTTTAGCCAATCTGATGGGTTTAAAATGATATCTCAAGGTTGTTTAAAAAATTACATTTTTCTAATCAAAAATGACAGAATACATTTTTTCATATGACTATAAATTGTTTTGATTTATACATAAATAAGTCATATAAATATATAATACTTATAAATAAATCATCAGCATTCCTACATGTCACAAACAATACCCTGCAAGAAGAGATAACAAGAGATATGCCATTTAAAATAACAGTAGACAGTATAAAATACCTGGGAGTACACCTGCAAAAATAAACCCAGGCCTATATGAATCATATTATAAAAAAACTTTTTATACAAATAAAATCAGATTTAAATAATTGGAGAAATAGTAATTTTTTATATATAGGCAGTGCTATTATAATAAAAATGACAATTTTGCCTAAACAAATTTATGTACTCAATGCCATCCCAATTAAATTACCAAAATATAATTTTACTGAATTAGGGGAAAATAACAAAAATTACCCGAAAGAACAAAAAGTCAAGAATATTAAAGGAACTAATGGAAAAATAACATAAAGGAAGAAGGTTAACAGTACCAGAGCTGAGACTATATTATAAAGTGGCAATTTTCAAAACTATCTGGTACTGGCTAAGAAATAGAAAGGTAGATCATGCAACAAAGTAGACATACAATTACAGCAGCAAATAAATATAGCAAGCGTGTGTTTGTCAAGTATAAATATTTAACTTTGGGCTTTAAGAGTTCATTATTTGTTGTTTTTTTGTTTTGTTTTGTTTTTTTAAGCAATCGGGGTCAAGTAACTTGCTCAAGGTTACACGGCCAGTCATTTCTGGGTGTGGTGCTGAGTATCTGAGCCCGGATTTGATCCAGGTCATCCCAACACTGGAGCCGGCGCTCCCACTCGCTGAGCCACCTGGACGCCCCAAGAGTTCATTATTTGATAAAAAATTTTGGGAAAACTAGAAAGTAGTATGACAGAAATTGGGCATAGAAGAATATCTTTCACCATTTACCAAGATCAAAATGGATACATGACCTAGATATATATAGAGAGAGATTACAAGAAAATTTGAAAAACATGGAGCATAGTACTTACCAGACTTACTGATAGGCAAAAGGAATTATTAACAAATCAGAGAGAGCAGTATTAAATGTGAAATGGATAATTCTTATTCTATTAATATTTAATTAATTAATTACATTAATTTTTAAATTTAATTTTGTACAAATAAAATAAATATAGCCAAGAGCAGAAAGAAAGCAGAAAATTGGGGGGAAATTATAGACAGCTTCTCAGATAAAGGTTTCATATCTCAAATATATAAAGAATTTTTTGAATCTATAAGAATGCAAGTCATTCCCCAATTGATAGAGGATCAAAGAATATGAATAGGCAGTTTTATGATGAAGAAATCTAAACAATTTATAGTCATATGAACTCAGGTCCAGCACTTTACTGCCAGACCACCTTGTTGCCTCTATTTTGCTATCAAGTGGAACTGTTATTTGGTATGAAAGGGATCAAACCATGGATAGAAAGCTTGGGGTCCTCCTCCTTCACAATGACAAAGCTCATTGGGAACTTTATTAACTATCAGAGCTAATATTTACATTTCATTGTGAGGTTTGCCAAGTATTTAACAAATTTTATCTCATTTAATCCTCATAACAGCCCTATGAGATAGCTACTATTATTATCCTTTTGGGGGGAAACTAAGGGAAAGATATGTTAAGTGACTTGTCCAGACTCACACAGCTAGTGTCTGAGGCAGGATTCAAACTCATGTCTTCTGAACTTGAAGTTCAGCACTCCCATTCATTGTATCACATAACTTTACATTAATATGGAAAGTATTAACAAATATTTTAAAGAGGAAAAAAAGAAAAAAATTAGCAAAACTGATGAATAAAATTTTTAAAAATAAATAAAAGTCTGAAAAGGCATGCAATGTATCATACCTGTGAACCGTCTCACAAAGGAGTAGGGTGGTGGTGGTTTTTCATAATTCATAAAAGTCATGCTTTTTCTTTATAATTTTGCAGCACTTACTATTGATTGTCTGGGGGCTGTCCTTCCTGTTTACATTGTTAAATTATTATGAACTTTGTTCTCTTGGATGTACTCCTTCCCTCTGAATCAGATCTTGTAAATATTTCCATGTTTCTCTTTATTCTTACTTGTTATTTCTCACAGCAGAGAAATATTCCATTGCATTCAAATACCACAGTCTTCTTAACTATTTCCTAAAAATGTACATCTACTTAATTTCCAGTTCTTTGTTATTTTATACACACACACACACACACACAGAGATAAATACACATAAGCACTTTCTAAGCATAAATGTAGAAATGGTTTTTATCTATATGTAGACATTTTATTTATTTTGTTTGCATAATTTCTAATTGTTTTCCAGATGATTGTGCTGATTCACTACTCCACTGATAATGCAAAAGAGAGCTTATTTTCCTACAAATTGCATGTTGACTGTTCCTATTGTAACAGGTTTTGGACTTATGCCTATATTACCAAAGATGGTGTCACCAACATGGAAGACAATGATGACCTGCTTTTGGGAGCCAGAAAAATATATACATCGACATTGCATAGCTGATCTAACAAATGTTTGGAAGCAGGCTTTTTTCCATTGCCTCCATAGTCAAAATTGTTTGTGTCTTTAAAATTGCCTGCCTGAGAATTTCCTGAATTCTACTCTGAGAATGAAGGACTTATTTACAGCCAGAAATACCAGGTGGTTAAAGGAGGAGGGCCTGAGTGCTGCCTTCCCCCACCCCCAATTATTCCATGTGGCCAGAAAAATGGGCTTGAAGTTTGGGGCTCTTTCTTCATTCTTTTCCATTCTATGTTAAGGGAGTGGAGGCTCCAACTTAGTTGTACGAACCACAGGGATCTGAGGGTCCAGGAATGAAGTATGCAACTTGTAGCCAGCCCAGCAGCAAATCCCTGAGGAGGAAAGATACAAAATACTAGCTCATAAAGACTTTGGAATTGATTTAATCGTAGACTAATTCCAATCTTGACCCTAGAGATAAAAGTGCTTTATGTGGATAGATTATGTAGGTGAGGTGTTAGAAAAAAAAATGCCTGTTTATTCTTGTATCTTTTAAATAATTATTTTTGTGTAAAAGCTAATTCAATATTAAGGGACTAAAAGGAAGTAGGATGCTAGCTGCTTAATGAGGGAAGAGGGAATGCCACACAATCTATAGACATTTGCTCCAAACAAAGGCAGAGAAAAGAGATTCCTCATACCCCCCAGGCACCAGAGAAAGGGGCTTTCAAGGCTGTCGGGCAGTGAAGCCAGAGAAAACAATGTTATACCATCTTTTGTTATCTTTGCCAATTTGTAGGATGGAAAGGCAAAACCCCAGGGCTATTTTGATTCATTTGGCCATTTAGAGAATATTTTCAGAAAGGTTGTTAATAGTTTGCAATTCTTCTTTGCAATTATAAACTCTTTGCTTGATTCCCCAAACTACATATTCAGCCTTAATCTCTTTCTTGAGCTTGGGGGGTATCCTTTTGTATACCTAGAACTGGATGTCCTATAAGTATAAAAAAATCAACAGGGATGAAACAGAATTAATTAGTTTTCCCCAAAACCTTCCCCTCTTCAATACTTTCCTTTAACTTGTCAACCAAGTTCACAACCTCAGTATCATCCTCAATTCATCATTCACACTCCACCCCTTCATATCCAATTTGTTGTCATGATAGTAACTCATTCTTCTTGCCTACCTAGCTGGTTTAAGTATTTGAAAAATGAGGAACATGGACTAAATGATTTCTCAGATCCCTTTTAGCTCTAAATCTATGATCTAATGAGCCTATAAGACATCTATATGTAGGCTATCAAACTACAATATGCTATCTGGTTTTAACTGGATCATGGATTCAGAAGTCCTCATCCCATACAACTAGCCACCTCCAGCTGATGACCTTAAGTGCTTAGTTAACTGGAGTATTTTGCCATCATCCCTATTTCCAATACCTTCTTTATCACTAGGACAAGTGATCCTGGAGTCTCAAGGAAATATATGTGCTCCCACTTGAGGAGTTGGTTAGCTCCAATTCAAAGCTAATCATGGAGAAGGGCTTTCCTGGCTTTTGTTTGGGGCAGTAGAAAGCACTCTAGTATACCCAGGATATCACAGGTTCTTTGATCTGCTTTTCTAAAGAAAAGTAACTCAAAGGAGATTAACAATCTTACTTTCATCAAATGTATATATCATTTACTTAGTTCAAGGGGAAAAGTCAGCACCCTGAACTTCAGAGAAAATATAGACAGAAATTACAAGCAGACAAAAATACAGACTGAGAAAATAACACAATTCAACAGACAGGGCTTCTAGCTGTCTGACCATTACATACATACATAGTTAGTTATAAGAAAGAGAAGCACCAACATCTGTTTTTCAAAGACCAGGGGCTCAATGGCTGGCTACCCAGAATCTTATCTGGCCAAATCATATATCTCTTCCCATAAGTGATTTCCAAAGCAGAACCTCACCTCAGAGTAGCCTATTTCGGAGTCAGAAGACATCACAACTTTCTTGACCCATTGCCTAATTACAAAGTAACAAATTTTGGATGGCCTTACTGAAAAATAAGCCTCCCCTAAGTAAGCTTCTCTTGTTGGGCTCCAGATGAGGCCCTTTAAGAGACAGGGAGGATCTTCACATTCCCCTACCATTACAGGCAGCAAAAATCAGCCACATCCTAACATTGCATAATGAAATTGGTCACATACTACAACCCTAATTTCTCTGTTGAAAAGAAAATCTCAGTATTATTGGTCTTGTTTTTATATAAGATTCTTTTCTGAATATATTCTTTTCTACTTTGCTACCCAGGGAGTCATCTGTTATAATAAAAATTTAAAAGAAATGTGAAGAACACTAAATAGAATGAGCAAAGTCATAAAACTAATCAACTCACTGAATATGTTTGATGGTACCCTACCTTTGCAATGAAGGAAAATAACTTAATTTCTTCAATGTTTCTCTGGGACCAAGCTTGGTCATTATAATTAGTGTATGCAGTTTCTTTCTTATTTTCTTTTTTTCCTCATTCACATTGTGATAACCATGGTCTACAAGTCACTGACACAGTGTAATGGGAATGCAAATTTGGAAGATCTTCCCTGCCCCTAGGCTAAAGTGCACCTGAAGCCTGGGGTGGGAGGCTTGTTTTTCAGTGGATACTTCTTGATTGGCCAGTGAGTCAATAAGGTTGCTACATTCTCTGAGCCAGGAGAAGGCTATATAAGCCCTGATGTGTAGCTTTGTTTTGGGGCTCACTTTGAGAAGTGTTCTGTGATTTGATATGGATTCTGGGAAGCCGTTGTCCTGAGCCCCCCGGCTTTGAAAAACCCAGATGTTGAAACCCAGATGTTGATTGGGTATGGATGTAATGGCTGGACAGTTTGGAAAGCTGTCTACTTGATCTGTTTCTGTCTTGATAATTCTGCCTGTTTACTTTGAAGTTCGGGGGTGCTGACCTTTTTCCCCTGAACAAGGTAAACGATATATGTTTGACTGATTAAAGTAAGCTTATTAACCCATTTTGAGTTGCTTTCCTTTATCAAAGCAGATCCAAGAACCTGTATTGGCAGCAAACTCTGAGGACGCTTGGGGTGCTTGCCACTACACATAGCAGCTTAGAAAAATTCATAGATATAAGAACCAGTTATCCATTGCTTCTACCTGCATATGCTGAGCTATTTTCCTCTAATCCACTGCCTCATCCCCTACAAGCTTGCATTGGACAGCAACCAAGCTGTGCCTCTGAGGTGATATCTCACCCAGCATCTCTTTCCCACTAGGTTTTTCCAAGGACAACATACACATAATTGATTGAATCATCCTCAGCAATCTCATTCTCACAGATTCTATGTGTAAACCCCTTCTACTTTCATTTCAAACTTTTCCAACTCTTCCCCAGTTATTTTCAGAAAAGTCTTTTTCCTCTTTCACCCTTCCTTTGTTGTTTCTCTCTAAATTTCTTCCATTTTTAAATCAAAATAATAATAACAATAGCTAGCATTTATATAGCCCTTTAAGATATGCAAAATATTTGACAAATATTATATCATTTGATCCCTACAACAGTGGGAAGCAGGTGCTGTTATTTTACACTATAGTAAAAATTAGGAAACCAAGACATGATGAGTGATACTACCAAGGTAACTAACACTGGTAACAAATGTCTGAGGCTGGATTTGAACTCAATCCTTCCTGACTCCAGGTACAATTCTAAACACACTATACTAACTACATGCCTATGTGTGTGTGTGTACACATATGCACACATATAAACACAAAATATATGTGTATGTATACAGGCAAACATACATATATGTACTATATGTATTATGTACACACATATTTTTACTTATAAACACAAGTAGGCTTAAACAGATCTATTATACTTAGAGATGCAACTTTATTAAGAAAAATAAAAGATCTGCATTGAAATTAAGCAAAATAAAGAACTGGAGTCATCAACATATAAAGCTCTTGAATATACCCAGAATTCCTTTTATAAATTCTCTGACATCTATCTTCTTAATGTGTTTAGCTAAAAGAACATTTTGACAAGTGCAAACATTCAAGAGAAATATTTTTAAGAAAAAAACTGCTATTCAATGTTTTTATTTAGATTAATCATGAGTTTGAGTAGATTAATACAACAGTTATAATATTCTACTATATTTCATTATATATTTCTATTTATGTATTTTTCTTATGTCATTGGCTAAAGAGACATTCATTGATTAGCTTGGCCAGACATCAAAGATGCCAAGAACATACACTGCATGCCAAGCCAGGCCCAGTCATCTTGACTTTTGTCTTGCCACTGGATTTCACTGACTCTGAAAGAGACAGTGAGGTTGATGACTTTCTGTAATTCTACCACATTTAAATTCAATTCATACACAAAGTCAAGGCATCACCTGTGATATCATTGATCCTCTTCAAAAACTAAGGACAAAAACAACAATATTGTTACTTCATCAAGATGTCATGAAATGATTGTTGTTCCTATTTCTTCCCCCCACTAAGGATAATTATCGTTGTTGTTGTTGTTATCCTAGAAGTAACAGGGAACCACTAGAGTTTATTGAATTAAGGGAATTGCATAGGGACATCTGTGCTTAAGGAAAATCACTTCAATAGCACTTTCAATTAAATGATACTATTAGGAAGTCATTGTAATAGTCTAGGCAAGGAGAGTAAAATAAGGAGGGAGTAAAATAAAGTGGTACTTGTGTGAGAGGACAGAGGCATCCAATATAGGTGATGTAGAGGCAGAAATATGAATATTTTGGGGTGTCTAGGTGGCACAGTGAATAGAGCACCAGCCCTAGAGTCAGGAGGACCTGAGTTCAAATCTGGCCTGTGATAGTAATGGCAATTAAAGATTCCCCTGTATTGGCTTGGTTTTCAAGTTGATTGTGTTAAAACCCAGAGCTTGTTAGTCCCACCTGTGGGATGGACTTTTTGATGTGAGGGGAGAGTCCTGAACTGGGAGGAGCTGGTAGATTTGGAGAGACAGGAGAGAGGCGGAAGATCTTTTTGGAAGCAGCACCTCGTGGAGAGAGAGAGACTAAGAGAATTGCTGGTGGCCACTTTGAATTGCCCTGGACTTTTGAGACCTGCCCCCTGAGCTGCCAAGGACTGAGGAGACATGGCTGTTTTGCTGGTACTTTGTCTGTCTGTTTTGATGTTGTTTTGCCAGATTTGTCCACTGGTGAAAGACAGTCCTTTTGTTGAAGAAGTCCTGGAACCTGGCTGTTCGCTAAGAAGCCCTGAGACTGTCCTGCAGACAGAGAGTGAATACTGTCCACTGGTGAGGGACAGTGCTGTTGTTGCAGGGGTCTGGAGACTGTCCTGCAGACAGAATGAATACTGTCCACTGGTGAAGGACAGTGCTGTTGTTGCAGGGGTCTGGGAGCCTTTCTGTTGGTTCAGAAGCCCTGAAGAAGGATTTTCTTGTTGTATGTTTACAGAAATCCTGGGAGAGGGCTTTGCTAATGTGTTCAGGGGTTCTAGGACTGTTCTACAGACAGAGGATAAATTCATGAAGGGACTGGCAATGTATCTTATGGCCTTGCTAAGCCTTGTCTCCCCAGGAACTAAGATTACTGAGAACTTGCCTCGTGTCAAGATGAAGAAAAGACCTCCATTTGGGTATTAAGTGCTGTGTTTAAACTTGATGTAACTCTGGGGTAGATTCAATTGTGATCCAGGGGTGGGGAACTTTTGACCTTATTGTGCTCTGTGATAGACAAATGAAGGTACTTTACCTATGTTTGGAAACTAATCTCCATTTGAGAAGAGGGGTTTTGTGGTGGACCAAATGAAGGTATAGCCTAGGGGTGGAGTAGTATTTAGAACAGGGACTTTGTAATTGATTGAATGATTGGAAGGTCCTGGGGTGGGGTAGTCCTTGGAGATTATTTAATCACACTTAGTAAATGCTGTATTTTGAATGATGTCATGTTTTGACCTTCTCTGTTCTTGGTTGGTCACTGAATAAAATGGAGAGCACCTATGCTGGTATTTTGAACCTTGGGAAGTTGCCTTTCTTTTGGCATTATATTACAAAAACAAGACCCAATGGTCACATGGCAAGGGCAAGGAATGACCGATGAATATCCTTTATGCTCTGTTGATATCCTGGCAAAATCAGCAAAAATAAAAAAAGTGGAGGTTTCCAGATGATTGGGTGGACCACCCTCTAGGGAACTTATAGGAGAACCTGAGTCCCCCAGGATGGGGTAGTGTGGATATAATGGGATCTGCATCTCTAGTGGGAACAGCCATATCAGTGAGACTATAGATCCATGAAAGTATTTGAATATTTCATTTCTTTTTCCAAATACCTATTCTTCAGTAGCTAAACTGACTAGAAAGACCAACAGTGTCTTAAAGAATTGATGCTAAAGTCTATCTGTAAATAAAATAAAATAATGTTTTATTTTTGAAGGCAACTGGGGGTAAGTAACTTTACCAGGGTCAAACAGCTAGTAAATGTCTGAGGCTGGGTTTGAATTCAGGTCCTCCTGACTCCTAAGCCAGCATTCTATCCCCTGTGTCACCTAGCTGCCCTAAAACAATGTTTTAAAAATAATTTTAGCAAACCATAATGAGCGAAAGAAGATCTTAAATTTTTAAATAGATAGATAGATTTAAGAATAAGTTGCCATGAATAGAAAAGTAAATAAATATTTTTATCTTTATTGTTCACTAATTTAACCATTTTTTTTGAGAATGGAAATTAATTTTGCCATAAAAATAATTATAGCACCTATTATAATGCTATGCATTCACCAAAAATACAAAAACTATTTGTTGATGGATTACTTTTTTTTTGCCCAGATTGTTCAAATAATTATTTAAAATTTCCTATGGCAACTTAACTAAAGAATATACAATTTGGCATCTCAAGTCCACCGCCTTTCTTCCCCCTCAGAAAACTTATTTCTTTTCAGACATTGTTTGCATCTAAATTACTTTAAACATGAGATAAAACATGCTATGACAATTTCAAGATCTAAAAGTGACCTCCATTTATAAGGAGTAAAATATTCAAATACATCATAAGTAATCATAACTAAGTCATAAACCCTTATTACATTACATCTACATCTGGAGTGTTTTAAGTTTGAGAATATTAAATCATTAAATTCATGATTCCATCTGGCAAAAGTCTGTAAAACCTGAAACAATCTCCTAGCTGCCATCCAAATTATCATCACAACTAGCCTTACAAAACTGGTCCATATTAGCATGTAGACAGATGAGAATACAATGGAAATTTGCAGATATAAAGTGAAATGTTGGTTCATTTCCCTAGTAAATATTGATAGTGTTTCTTGAAATGGTAAATATAATACACATATAAATAATCTAGTTACTCTTCCTCATATTTTCAGAGAAGCTACAGAATAGTTAATAATTACTAGCATTTAATAATTTGCACAGCACTTTGCTTATATTGTTTCACTGAATCTTTTTAACAGCTCTTGGCAATAAGTACTACCCCTATTTTACAGATAAGGAAATTGGAGCAAACAGAGGTTAAGTGAATTGCTCTGGATCTCACAGGTAGTAAGTGTCTTTTAGGGTAAATTTGAATACTGAGGTCTTCTATCTCCAAATCCAGCTCACTCTCCACCTATCCTATCTAGTTGCTTAATAGAAAACAACTTAAAACCTTAATCATGAGATAAACCACAAAGTTCTGATTACAGTCTTTGCACTCAGGATATTAGTGAAAGCAATAACAACTCAACTTATCTAAGGTTTTATGGCTTCTAAAGTATTTTCTTAGAAACAACATGGACAAGCAGTATATA
>NW_027185655.1:82347454-82490706 GCF_028583685.1 Petaurus breviceps papuanus
GTGTGTGTGTGTGTATCATAAGTTGTCTCCGTTTTTTTTCCAGTGGCCAGCCTGTATTTTCCAGTCTTGGTTTTCTCTGTGATGCGACTGTAAATCAGAGCCTTCCTGATATCCTGTGATCCAGGGCTATGCCCTGTTCTGGGATTCTAGCCAGAAGGTGTTAGCTCACTCATACATTTTAGATTCTATTCATATGGCTTGGAAATCATCAAAGGACATGATAATCATCAAGGCCTAGATTAACATCACTGTCTGGCATCTTGAAATTGAACAAAGCAGTATTAGATCTTCTTTGTTTCATTACTCTATCAAAACCTTGCTCATGGTATCAATAAATGGATTGCATTGATCAGTCATGTCTGGACCATGATTTTTTGCACTTTCTCAGGCTAGTGTGTCAGTTTAGAGCTGGCTTAAGAAACCACTCATGTTATCTCTACATAGATATGTGTGTATACATATATGTGTGTGTGTATATGTATATATGTGTATATATATATATATATATATATATTACAGATAGGTCCTTTTTATTCTTTGTTGTTTGTTTTTTATCTCTTTTTGAATCCAGACCTAGCAATGGTATGTCTAGGTCAAAGAGTATGCATGGTTTTATAACTGTTTGGGCATAGTTCCAAATTGCTCTAAAAATAGTTGAATCAGTTCATAATCACTCCACACATAATGCATTAGTGGCTCATTTCTTCCACATTCTTTCCAATATTTGTCATTTTTCTTTTCTATCCTATACGGCCCTGTCTGGGACAGGATGATCCTTGCCCAAAATAAAATAAGCAGAGATATCTCTAAGTAGAGACAGGAAGGATTTTTAAAATTATTTCTTCTTGCAAGTAGGGCAGTCTCACTGCTAAAGGCAGTCTAGTAGGAGAGGCAAAATATAAAATCCAAAGCTTGGGTATATACCCAAAAGACTACCCCTACTCACTTTTTCCTGTCCTGTTCCTGTTAATCAAGAACTGAGGTGCACAATATAACCACAAAAGAATCTGCTGGCTTTTGCAAATGAAATGCCAGTAATATCAAAAAGCGGAAGGTACATATCTAGCAGACTTGAAAACAGACAAAATATGTTATCAGTATTGTAACAAAATAAATGTCAACTACCTTAATATAATCAAAATGTGAATACAAAAGCAGACAATATCTTATGAATAATGGGGGTGTTAGTGACTTTTGGGTAATGATAAATATCCTATGTGTCATGGGGATTTTGGAACACAATGACCAGTCTGTAGGTTACAGTGATGTTTCTAAATCTGTACTTGTGCTGGTCAAGGAGAAACTAAGTCCACAGCCAAGTTTAAGGAACACGTACTTTCCCTTCCTATGTATTAGCTAAGTTCAGCAAAACCTTCAGCTCATGACCAGGGGAATAGAACAAGGATCACAGGCTGGTAAGTCCTAAGTATTTTTATATAATTCTATTCAGATTTCTGAGATGTTACCTGAGTTTTCACTTTTATTCCTTTCAGTCCTAATAGAAATGAGGTAGTACATCAGAAATGTTTTTCTTTGCATTTCTCTAATCAGTAGTAAGTTAGAGATTTTTTTTCCCACATGGCTATAGATAGCTTTGATTACTTCATCTAAAAACTGTTCATATATTTTGATCATTTATCATCTGGGGAATATTTTTTATTTATTTTTTATAAATTTGACTCAGTTCTTTACATATTTGAAAAAGGCCTTTATCAGAGAAACTTGCTTCAAAATTTTTCCCAGTTATATGTGTTATTTTCTTCAGTATTTTTTCTGTTTCCTTTACAATGGCACTGGTCCTTTCATTCTATTTCTCCCTCCATTTATTCTATTCTCCCCTTTCTTTCACCCTGTCTCTCCTCAAAATTGTTTTGCTTCCTACTACTGCCTTCCCCAATCTATCCTCCCTTCTATTACCACCACCCCCCTTCCTTCTCTCATCCCCTTCCCCTCCTGCTTTCCTGTAGAGTAAAATAGATTTTTAGGCTCAAGTGAGTGTGTATGTTATTTCCTCTTTGAGCCAATTCTGATGAGAGTAAGCTTCACTTACTCCCACCCACATGTAATGGCAAGCAAAAATGTACTTAGCACCTTGTTTCAGTTCAAGTTACTTTTGAGCTTTGCCCATGATTATATCAAGTCTTTGTTGCTGTTATTTTTTATCATAGATCATTGTATTATCAGAGTTGCTAAGTCTTTCACAGCTTATTATTGTTACAATATTGTCCTTAAATTCCAAATCTTTGCCACCACAAAAAGAGCTGCTATAAATATTTTTGTACATATGGGTCTTCTTCCCACTTCTATGATCTCTTTGGGATACAACCTTAGAAGTGGTATCGCTGGGTCAAAGGGTATGAAATTATTTATAGCACTTTGGGCATAATTCCAGATTGCTCTACAGAATGGATAGATCAGTTCACAACTCCACCAGTAATACATTAGTGTTCCAATTTGTCCACATCCTCTCCAGCATTTGTCATTTTCCCGTTTTGTCATCTTAGCCAATCTGACTGGTGAGATGTGGTACCTCAGAGTTGTTTTTATTTGCTTTTCTCTAATCAATAGTGATTTAGAGCATTTTTTCATATGCTTATAAATATCTTTAATTTCTTCCTCTGAAAACTGCCTGTTCATATAATTTTACCATTTATTAATTGGGGAATGACTTGTAATCTGATAGATTTGATACAATTCTCTGTATATTTTAGAAATGAATCCTTTATCAGTGACATAGATTGTAAAAATTCATTCCCAATTTTCCACTTCCCTCCTAATCCTGGTTACATTGGCTTTGTTAGTACAGAAGCTTTTCAATTTAATGTTATCAAAATGATCCATTTTGCATTTTATAATGCTCTCTAATTCTTGTTTGGTCATAAAGTCTTCCCCTCTCCACAAATCTGACAGGTAAACTATTCTTTGCTTTACCAGATTGCTTACAGTATCAGCCTTTATACTTAGAACATGCACCCATTTAGATTTGATTTTGGTATATGGTGTTAGATAATGGTCTATGCCCAGTTTCTGCCATACTACATTCCAATTTTCCCAGCAGTTTTTGTTGAATAGTGAATTCTTATCCCAAAATCTGGGGTCTTTGGTTTTATCAACGAGTAGATTATTATAGTCATTGACTGCTGAGTCTCGTGTACTCAATCCATTCCATTGATGCACTACTCTATTTCTCAGCCAGTACCAAGTAGTTTGGAGGACTGCTGCTTTATAGTACAGATTAAAATCTGGTATAACTAGTCCACCATTCCTAGCATTTCTTTTCATTAATTCCCTTGATATTCTGGACCTTTTGTTCTTCCAAATGAATATTGTTAATATTTTTTCTAGCTCTATAAGGTAGTTTTTGGTGAATTGATTGGTATGGCACTAAATATAGAATTTAATTTAGGTAAAATTGTCATTTTTATTATATTAGCTTGACCCAGACATGAGCAATTGATGTGTTTCCAATTAGTTAGATCTGACTTTATTTGTGTGAAAAGTGTTTTGTAGTTGTGTTCATATATTACTTGGGTTTGTTTTGGCACAGAGATCCCCAAATATTTTATAATGTCTACAGTAACTTTAAATGGGATTTCTCTTTCTATCTCTTGTTGTTGAATTTCATTAGAAATATACAGGAACGCCGAGGATTTAAATGGATTTATTTTATATCCTGCAACTTTGCCAAATTTATTTATTGTCTCAAGTACTTTTTTTACTTGATTCTCTAGGATTCTCTAAGTATATCATCATATCATCTGCTAAGAGTGATAGCTTGGCCTCTTCTTTGCCTAATTTCATTCCTTTGATTTCTTATTCTTCTCTAATTGCTACTGCTAACATTGCTAATACCAGATTGAGTAGGAGTGGTGATAGTAGACATCCTTTTTTCACCCCTGATCTTATTGGAAATGCTTCTTGTTTCTCCCCATTACATATAATACTTACTGATGGCTTTACATAGATTCTACCTATTATTTTAAGGAAGGCTCCATTTATTCCTATATTTTCAATTGTTTTTAATATTCATGGATTTTGTATTTCGTCAAAAGCCTTTTCTCCATCTATTTAGATAATCATGTGGTTTTTGTTAGTTTTATTGTTGATAGGATCAATTATACTGATGATTTTCCTATTATTAAAAAATCCTTGCATTCCTGGAATAAATCCTACCTGATCAAAATGTATTATTCTTATGATAATTTGCTGTAGTCTTTTTGCTAATATTTTATTTAAAATTTTTGCATCTATATTCATGAGGGAAATTGGTCCATAATTTTCTTTCTCTGCTTTATCTCTTCCTCATTTAGGTATCAATACCATATTTGTGTCATAAAAAGAATTTGGTAGGACTCCTTCTTCACTAATTTTCCCAAATAGTTTGTAGAGTATTGGAATCAATTGTTCTTTAAATGTTTGATAGAATTCACTAGTAAATCCATCTGGTCCTAAAGATTTTTTCCTAGGGAGTTCACTGATGACTTTTTCAATTTCTTTTTCTGTTATGGGGTTACTTAAGTAATTTACTTCCTCTTCAGTTAATCTGGGCAATTTATATTTTTAAATATTCATCCATTTCACTAAGATTGTCAAATTTATGTGTCTACAACTGGGTAACATAATCCCTAATTATTGTTTTACTTTCTTCATTGGTGGTAGATTCACCCTTTTCATTTTTGATACTCATAATTTGGTTTTCTTCTTGCTTTTTTTATATAATATTGATTAAGGGTCTATCAATTTTATTGGTGTTTTCATAAAATCAGGTCTTAGTTTTATTAATTAATTAATTAATTTTCTTATTTTTAGTTTTATTAATCTCTTTTTTTGGTTTTCAATATTTCTAATTTAGCATTTAATTGGGGGTTTTCATTTTCTTCTTTTTCTAGCTTTTTCAATTGCATGCCCAATTCATTGACCTCCCTTTTCTCTAATTTATTCATGTATGCCCTCAGGGATATGAAACTTCCCCTAAGAACTGCCTTTCCTGCATCCCACAAATTTTGGTGTGTTATCTCATTGTTGTCATTATCTTGAATGAAGTTACTGATGGTTTCTATGATTTCTTGTTTGATCCACTCATTCTTTAGGATTAAATTGTTTGTTTTCCAATTAGTTTTTAGTCTGTCTTTCCATGGTCCTTTATTGCATATGATTTTTATTGCATCATGGACTGAGAATGATGCATTTATTATTTCTGCCTTTCTGCACTGAATTGCAAGGTTTTTGTGACCTAGTATATGGTCGATTTTTGTGTATGTGCCATGTACCACTGTGAAGAAGGTTTATTCCTTTTTATCTCCATTCAGTTTTTTTCCAGAGATCTATCATACCTACCCTCCCTAAAATCCTATTCACCTCCTTAACTTCTTTCTTATTTATTTTGAGGTTGGATTTATCAAGTTCAGAGAGGGGGATATTAAGGTCCCCCACTAGTATAGTTTTGCTATCCATTTCTTCCTCTAATTCCCTTATTTTCTACTCTAGGAATTTGGATGCTATACCATTTGGTGCATACATGTTAAGTAATGATATTGCTTCATTCTCTATGGTTCCTTTTAGCAGTATATAGTTACCTTCCTTATATCTTTTAATTAGATCAATTTTTGCTTTATCTGAGATAAGGATTGCTACTCCTGCTTTTTTTACTTTAGCTGAGGCATGATATATTTTACTCCAGCCTTTTACCTTTACCCTGTGTGTATCCCTGTTTCAGATGTGTTTCTTGTAAACAGGATATTGTAGGATTATAGTTTTTAATCCATTTTGCTATCTGCCTCCTTTTTTGGGAGAGTTCATTACATTTATATTCAGTTATGATTACTATCTGTTTCTTTCCCTCTATCCTATTCCCTCCCCTGTTTATGCTTATATTTTTTCTCCCCTTCTCCTTTGCCCTCCTTAATAGTTTTCCTTTTGACCACCACCTCCCTCAGTATTCACTTCTTATCAGCTCCCCTCCTTTTTCCTCCCCTTCCCCCTTACTTCTTTCCTCCCTTATAAGCACCCCTCCTTCATAGCCCTTTCCCCCTCCTACTGCCTGTAAGATATTTTTATACTTAATGTAGTATATTATTTCTTCTTCACACCAAGAAGACAGGAACAAATCTCATGCAAAGCTCCTCTCTGTCTCCTCTTTCCCTCTATTATGATACATTTTGTGTCTCTTTTCCATAGAGTCCTATATTTAACTGGTTGTGTTATTTCTTCCTTGCACCAGAACCAATGAGGGAAAAGCTCATATAATACTTATCTCTCTCCCTTCTTTCCCTCTGCTATATTGTTTTTATGCCTCTTTATGTGGTATAATTTACCCTTTTCCACTTCATTCATTCTTCTTCTTCCATTGCAGTCCCTTTGTAACCCTTAATAAGATTTTTTTATCATAATTTTGTGTAATTTATACTCATATCATCTACTTGTCTGTAAACAGTTTGCTCTTATTACATAACAGTGTGTGTGTGTGTGTGTGTGTGTGTGTGTTCCTTGTTTACCTTTCTATGCCTCTCTTGTGTCTTGTAATTGGAGGTTGAATTTTCCATTGTGTGCTGGCTTTTTTATCAGGAATGTCTGGACATCTGTTATATTGTTGAATGACTATCTCTGCCTGGAAGAATGTGTTCAGTCTTGCTGGGTAGGTGATCCATGGTTGTAACCTGAACTCTTTTGTCTTGCAAAAAATTGTATTCCACTGCCTCTGATCTTTCAGTGTGGAGGCTGCCAAATCCTGTGCGATCTTTACTGAGGTTCCTTGATATTTGAATTGTTTCTTTCTGGCTGCTTGAAGTATTTTCTATTTTACCTGGGAGCTCTGGAGTTTGGCCACAACATTTTGAGGACTTTTTAGTTTGGAATCTCTTTGAGGAGGTGACTGGTGGATTCTCTAGATTTCTATTTTATCCTCAGGTTCAAATATCTCAGGGCAGTTTTCCTTGAAGGATGTTGTCCAGGCTCATTTTTTCATTGTGATTTTCTGGTAGGCCTATGATTCTCAGATTATCTCTCCTGTATCTGTTTTCCAGGTTAGTTATTTTTCCATTGAGATATTTTGTCTCTTTTTTAAATTTTTCATTCTTGTTGTTTTGTTTGACTAATTCTTGGTTCTTCATAGAGTTATTAGCTTCAATTTGGTTGATTCTAGTTTTTAGCAAATTATTTTCCTCCCTTAGTTTTTGGAGCTCCTTGTCCATATCACACATTTTTCTTTTTAAGGAGCTGTTTTCTTCATTGTAATGTTTTCTAATTTTACAATTTTGATTTTAAAAGAATTATTTATGGGGCGGCCAGATAGCCCAGTGAGTAAGAGTACCAGTTCCTGTGTCGGGATGACCTGGGGATCGAATCCAGGCTCAGACACTTAGCACCCACCCAGAAACACCTGGCTGTGTATTCTTGAGCAAGTTACTTAACCCCAATTGCTTAGGGGCGGCCAGGTGGCTCAGCGAGTAAGAGCACCAGCTCCAGTGTTGGGAAGAGCTGGGGATCAAATCTGGGCTCAGATACTTAGCACCATACCCAGAAATAACTGGCTATGTAACCTTGAGCAAGTTACTTAACCCTGATTGCTTCTAAAAAAAAAAAAAGAATTATTCATTTTATCTTCTATCTCTATCATTTGGTTTTCAAAGTTATTTTTAAGCTCATCTAAGAAAGCTTTCTTTGCCTGAAAGCAGTTCCCTGTCTCAGTTCTCTCTCAGCACACTGTGCTTTTGGCATCCCGGTCTCTATATCAAGTCTTTGTTAAGGAACAGAACTTATGAAAGCCACAGTGGGAAGGACTTGCCAAAGACAGGAACAGGAAGGGCATAAGGGTTGGGCAGAATAGTTAATGACCAGATAAAAAGCTGAGCACAAGCTGGGAGAGAGCAGAACTGAGAAGGGAATACTTGTGGTGGCAGAATTGAGAAGGAGAAAACTTGTGGTATCCCAGCACTCTGTTTGCCTGTTCTGTCTGTGTTGAGTTGTGTTTGTAATACTTTTTACAGAAGTCCTGAAAGATTATTTTCTTGTTGTCAGTTAACAGACATCCTGAAGGAGGATTTTGGAGGTCCTTGGACATTACTGATGATTTGTCTTGACCTCTATCTAGGACCTTGTTTGTGGGTCTGTGTTGATTTCACGGGCAAATAGTGAATTAATGATGGTGCTGGTAATGCATATGAATGTTGTTATGGCTCTGTTAAGCTTTCTCTTCCCAGAAACAGAAATACAAACTGTGAAGGACTTGAGGTGAACTGGACACTGTGAGCTTCAATATGGAACTGGATGAGGAGCTGAGAGCTGCCTACCTGTGAATACAGGTGACAGTTGGACAGATTAAAGCAGGAGCTGGGACCATGGAAGAGGAACCATGAAATTTGGGAGCTAGCCACTAGTCAAGATGAAAAGACCTCTCCTTGGGTACTTAATGCTGACTGAGAATATCATGATTTACTGTGTCCTAGGGGTGGGAGAACTTTTTACTCTGTACCTTGTACCTCTCAAGAATGATTGAGTTAAGGATGATTGGAAACTAATCTCCAATTAAGAAGAAATAAGATTTTTGACTGAGAGATTAAGACAATGTGACCTGGGGGTGGAGAACTTTTGTGTCCCTTAAAGAGGATTGCTCCTTAAGGATAATTCAGTTAAGGACTGAATATGATATCTTTTGCTTAAAATTATGTGGCCACTTTGATGAAAACTATGTGGCCACTTTAGTAATAAGTTGCTATGTTATAACATTGTGAATCAGGGACGAATGTGAGAGGTTTTGTGGAGTTAGAATTAATGAAACTTGGGGAATGACTGGATATGGATTATGAGAGGAGGAAAAGTAAAGGATTACAAAATTGCTAGTCTGAGCAACTGAGGAAATTGTGATGGCATCAACAAAAATGGGAAGGGAGATTAGAGGAGGGATGGATTTGGTACAAGACTATCATGAGTTCTGATATGGATATGTTGAATTTGAGATGCCTATGGGATATCCAGGTAAAGCTGCTGGTGGAATAGGTAGATGAGGACAATTTATCTCAGGGCAGGTGAAGTGGGAGGAATACTTAGAAGTTTGTCAGCAGACATGTATGATGCAAGGGTCATCCGTTTTATCCCAGGCTATCATCAGCTGTACTTTGGTTTCTGTGAATGTTTTGCTTTAGTTTACTGCTGAATAAATAGAGATATCACTATACTATGTGATAAGAATCCTAAAGCTGTTCACAGCATCAATCCTCTGGAAAGCTGCTAGTGCTTGGCTTTACACCACATTCCCCTTCTTTTCCTCTACTGTAAAAGTTTTCTTTTGCCTCCTTTATGTGAGAAAATTCACCTCCATTCTACCCCCACCCTTTCACTTTCTCTGAGTGTATTCCTTTCTCACCCCTTAATTTTATTATCTTAGATATTATCCCTTCATATTCAACTCAAACCTATGTCCTCTGTCTATATATGCTCCTTCTAACTGCCCTAATAATGAGAAAGTTTTACAAGTTACAAGTATCTCATTTGGAATGTAAACAGTTTGCCCTTATTAAGACCTTATAATTCCCCTTTCCTGTTTACCTTTTTTTTAAAGCAATTGGGGTTAAGTAACTTGCTCAAGGTTACACGGCCAGTTATTTCTGGGTGTGGTGCTAAGTATCTGAGCCCGGATTCAATCCCCAGGTCATCCCAACACTGGGGCCGGTGCTATTACTCACTGAGCCACCTGGCCACCCCTTCCTGTTTACCTTTTCATTATTTCCTTGAGTCTTGTATTTGAAAGTTAAATTTTCTTTTGAGGTCTGGTCTTTTGATCAAGAATAGTTGAAAGTCCTCTATTTCATTGAATATCTTTTTTTTCCCCTGAAGATTTATATTCAGTTTTGCTGGGCAGGTGATTTTTATTTGTAATCCTAGCTCCTTTGCCCTCTGAAATATCATATTCCAAGCCCTCTGATCCTTTAATGTAGAAGCTTTTAATTCTTGTTTTATCCTGACTGTGGTTCCACCATACTTGAATTGTTTCTTTCTGGCTGCTTGCAGTATGCTGTCCTTGACATGGCAGCTCTGGAATTGAGCTATAATATTGCTGGCAATTTTCATTTTGGGATCTCTTTCAAGTGACAATCAGTGTATTCTTTCAATTTCTATTTTAACCTTTGTTTCTAGAACATCGGGGCAGTTTTGTTTTTTCTTTTTTTTTTTTTTCAAATGCTTTATTAACTTCTGGTTTACATCATTCATTTCTGCCAGATTTTGAGTTACAAATTTTCTCCCTGTTTTTCCACTACCCACCGCCCCAAAATAGTGGTCCCACAGGATATCCCCTCTTCCAATCTGCACTCTCCCATATCTTCTCCCATACCCCCTTTGACTTTTCCAGTAGGGCATGGTGGATCTCTATGCCCCAGTGCCTGTATATCTTATTTCCTAATTTCATGTAAAATAGTTTTAATAATAGTATATATAAATATATATATATGTGTGTGTGTGTGTGTATTTAAACATTTTATTTTGAAATTTTGAATTCCAGATACATTCCCTTCCTCCCTTGTCACCCACTCTTACTGGGAAGATAAGCAATTCAGTATAGTTTGCCCATGTGTAGCTATGCAAAACATTACCATAGTAGATATATTGTAAAAGACTGACTATATTTCCCTCCCTCCTATCCCACCTCCCACTTGTTCTATTCTCTACTTTGATCCTGTCCCTTTTCCAAAGTGGGTGCTTCCAAATTCCCTCCCCCTAAGCCTGCCCTCCCTTCCATCATCCCCCCTCTCATCTCCTTCCCACCTATTCTCCTGTAGGGTGAGATACCCTATTTACTGTGTATATCATTCCCTCCCTGAGCCAAGTTCAATGAGAATAAAGTTGACCCATTCCCTTTTGCCTTCCTGTTCTTCCCCTCAATTGTAACCATTTTTCCATGCCTCTTCTATATGAGTTTACCCCATTCTGTCTCTCCCCATCTCCTCTCATTTTATTCCTCTCTCACCTCTTAATTTCACCTTTTAAATATCCTCCCTTCCTATTAAATTGGTCCTGTGCCCTCTATCTATGTATAACTGTAAACATGTATACACGCATTCACATATGTATTCATACTCCCATACACCCTCCTATATAGGCAATATATATATTCTCTTCAACTACTTTCATACTGACAAAAGTTTCATCAGTTACAATTATCATTTTTCCATGTAGGAATATAAATAGTTCAACTTTGATAAGTTCCTTATGATTCCTTTTCCCTGTTTACCTTCTCATGCTTCTCTTCCTTCTTGTATCTGAATGTCAAATTTTCTATTCAACTCTGGTTTTTTCATCAAGAATACTTGAAAGTTCTCTGTTCCACTGAATTACCATATTTTCCTCTGAAACATGATACTCAGTTTTGCTGGGTAGGTGATTCTTGGTTTTAATCCCAGCACCTTTGCCTTCTGGAATATCATATTCCTAGCCCTTCAATCCCTCAGTGTGGAAGCTGCCAGATCCTGTGTTATCCTGATTGTGTTTCCACAATATTCAAATTGTTTCTTCCTGGCTGCTTGTAATATTCTCTTCTTAATCTGGGAATTCCGGAATGTGGCTATAATATTCCTAGGAGTTTTCTTTTTGGAGCCTTTTCCAGGAGGTGATTGGTGGATTCTTTCAACCTCTATTTTGCCCTCTGGTTCTAAAACATCAGGGCAGTTTTCCTTGAGAATTTCTTGGAGGATGCTTTCTAGGTTCTTTCTTTGATCATGGCTTTCAGGGAATCCAACAATTATTAAATTATCTCTCCTGGATCTATTTTCCAGGTCAGTGGCTTTTCCCATGAGATATTTCACATTGCCTTCTAACAGCATTTTGATTTCTTGTAAAGTCACTAGCTTCCATTTGCTCTAATCTTATTCTGAAGTAATGATTCTCCTCATTGAGCTTTTGAGATTGTTTTTCCATCTGGCAAATTTGGCTTTTTAAGGCATTCTTCTCCTCTTTGCCTTTTTGAGCCTCTTTTCCCATTTGAGTTAGTCTATTTTTTAAGGTGTCATTTTTCTCAGTGAGGCTGTTGACTCTCATTTCATAATTTTCTTGCATCATTCTCATTTCTCTTCTCAATTTTTCTTCTATCTCTCTTACTTGATTTTTAAAATCCTTTTTGAACTCTCCCATGACTTGAGACCAATTCATATTTTCTTGGAGCCTTTGAATGTTGGTACTTTGACTTTGTTGTCTTCTTCTGAGTTTGTGTTTCAATCTTCCTTGTCACCATAGTAACTTCCTATGGTCAAAGTTTTTATTTCTGTTGTTTGCTCATTTTTCCAATCTATTTCTTGACTTTTACCTCTTTGTTAAAGGTGACTCTACTTCTAAGGTAGAGGGTGCACTGTCCAAAGCTTCAAGGGTTTTGTGCAGCTGTTTTCAGAGATACTTCTAGGGACCTTTATGTTTTCAGTTCCTCCAAGGTGATATGACCTAAGAAGACATACATTTACTTCTCTTCAGACCTGTGTTCTGGTCTGTGAGTGACCAAAGTCAAAAGCACTCTTTTCTTACCTGGAACTGTGAGAAAAGTACCTGTTGCACTGAGGCTGCAAGCTCAGGTGAGTTAGTTCTCCTCCTCACTCTGGGATTGCCACCCAGGACTGCAACCCAGATCTAAGTGTGGGCAAAGCAACAGAGTCCTGCTCCCAGTGCCAGCAAAGAGATTCTTATAATCTTTTTCTGGTCAGTTGCTCCACCCCATTAATATTTGTGGGCTGATGGCTCCATTTAAAAACTCACTGTTGCATTCTAAGACCTGCTCCTGGTTTGCTGGGGCCTTGTCTGTGTTGGCACAACCAGCACTGGACTGTGCTCCACTCTTATCCTAGTGTGACAGACCTTTGCTGCTAACCTTCTAAGCTGTCTTTGACTGGAAAATTCTTTCACCCCATCCTTTTGTGGATTATGGCACTCTAGGTATTGTTTTAAGGTATTATTTAGAGGTGTTTAGAGTGGTTTGGTGGAGACCTTAGGCAAGTAAGTCCCTTTCTTTTCTCTGCCATCTTGGCTTCAACCCCTCCATTTTTCTTAAAACCTTTAATACTATGATTGTACCCATTATCCTCCCAGTCACCCAGACTCTATCTCCCAACTCCATCATGCAATTTCACTGGGGGCAGGGAGAGAGAGAGTGAAAGAGAGAGAGACAGAGAGACAGAGACAGAGACAGAGAGAGACAGAGACAGAGAGAGACCGAGAGAGACAGAGACAGAGAGACAGAGAGAGACAGAGACAGAGAGAGACAGAGAGAGAGACAGAGAGAGAGAGAGACAGAGACAGAGAGAGAGAAGGGGAAGAAGGAGAAGAAGAAGAAGTAAGAGAAGAAGGAGAAGAAGAAGGGGAAGGGAAGGGGGAGCGGAAGGAGGAGGAGCACAATATTAAGCACTATGTGCCAGGCAGTATGCTAAATGATGGAGATAAAAATACAAACAAGCAAGATAATCCCTCCCCTCAAAAACTGTAATTCTAATGAAGGGAATACACTAAATAAAGCAAAGTTGGAAGTAGGAGAGAATATACAGCTGACAACATACTGTGGTGATGATCACAAAGTGTTTTGGAATCCTGGTTCAGCGTAAAATCAGGTAAATGCTCACGTATCATAGACCAATGTTTCAGTAGCAGAATCCAAGGTTACAGTGAGAGAAATATAGGGATGATGGCCAAATTGCAGAATGCATGCTATGGAGATGTCTAGGAATGTGGAATACAATAAGCAATAATAATCAGCATTCTGTCTGTGGCTATCCTGAAAATGGTAAGATGTGGTTCTTCCTTAATCTCTGCCAAGATCAACACTTCCTTAAATAGTTTCCTCTCCGAGTCTCCACCTCAGGCAAAGTACATTCTGACTTGGGAACCAGATACTGAGAAATAATTTTTCCCACAATACTTTAGTAAATGAAGAAATTTTCTGCTTTTGTGTACCAGATTAAATGATTTGTCATTGCTAGGATATTGCTGCATATATTTGTATTGATTTGGTTTGGGGTGTCATTTGTTTGTTTGTTTTAGCTATCTCCTTGCAGAGACCAAGAAAAAATTTATACAATGAAGCTAAAAAATCTTGTTGGCAATTTATGGTCTGAATATTCAGCATGAGTTGGTCGCATTGTCCTCTGAACTCATTAGCCACAGGTTTCACACTTATTGGCATCTGCCACCATTTTGGGACCAGTAAAAATGTCTCTTGAATCAGATGTCCAGAGTCATTGTAGTCTTTTCATTGCCACAAAGCAAAAAGCCTCAGGTAGCACCAACTGTTTCCTAGTTCTACATGTGAATGAGCTAACTATCCATTATAGAATTCCATTGAATATCTCTGACTTCTACCATTGTCCCAACAGTAGATGCCCTCTGAGGAACAAATCTTGAAGCCCACAGAGTCACCCTCTATTTCTTAGTTTATATTGCTTCTCTGGCGGCCTTCCTAATCATGCCAAGACAACTGAGGCAAAAAGAATTAGTTTAATACAACAGCTGTCACAGACAATAATGGCCTATTTTCTGGTGGATATCCCAAACTCTCAGTTGTCTTTTCTTTGACAAATGACCAGGTCTTAACATTCCATTAATTGTTTTCCTCCATCTATAGAGATTGCCATAACTCTACTTCTTGGCCAAAATATCTGCATCTCCATTAGTTTTCCCTTCCCACTCTAAAATCATAGCTGGATAGTTCTGTTATCCATGTTTGATGGTTCAATTTAGCACTGGTTAACATGTCAGTGAATTGTTGTGGTCTATACTTGAAGGTGACTTTCATACATATAGTTTCAGTATTTGTCAGTGATGACCAGCTTCAAAGTTAAAAAAATCCAATTTGTGTATGGGAAAATGATGCTCACTGTAAATAAGTTTTCTATTGTCAGACTCAATCTGTTTCTGGTGACTATTTTTATATTAGTACAATATTTTTTCCTAAACCTTCCTGGCTAGCATCAGTATCTAGTAAAATGGGCTTTGTAGAGTTTGGATAAGTATGCTGATAGGTCCTTAAAAGTTCATATTTTCTATTCCAGTAATCTCTAAATGATGTCGAAGAAATCCTACCAGAGAAAGTTTTCTTGTTTTTTTTTTTTCTGGGAGTTTTGTTTTGTTTCGTTTTCAAAGTCATATACCCATGGGTGATAGCATTTTGTGTCCTACTAATGAGAAAGATAGGGAATAGACCTGTGATTTAATTGCCATAGACAATTCCCAGATGTTGGCAATCCCTCTGCCAATGCAGTTTAGCACATTCTGTGAAATTTAGAATGTTAAGAGAGTTGTTTAGAACATTGAAAGTTTAAGTTATTTGCCCAGGCTCTAACAGTCAATGTATCTAAAAGGCAGAACTTGATTCCAGGGTTTCCTTGTTTTAAGGCTGACTCCCCATCTATAAAATATATAAAATTGCTCCTCAATTATTCACAAACATTTTATACCAACTACCAAAACTTGGAAAGGTCTTCAATTTAAAAAAAAGTTGCTTAGATCTACTGAGCTACTGAGTATTTCTATCTTTTCAAGATTCACCCTCACTCCCTCATGAAACACAATAAGATTTATCCCTAAGATACTTGGCAGAAACTCTACAGAACTTAGAGATCTAAGAATTCCATTAGTCTTTTCTCATGTTATTTCAACAACTTATGAAATATTATGTCATGCAGGTATACTAATACCTCTGAGTATCCTATAGAGTTCCGAACAACTTTCGCTATAAGTTATTAAAAGTGGAAGGTACTCCCAAAGACACTTTGGAGCATGTATTCAAACTGGGAAAGTATAGTTGGAGATATGAAGGTTTGTCTTCTCCTTGTCTTCGCCTGCCATGAAGATTGGATAGAATTAACTATGTTGTTCTAAGAATGGAAACCACTAGCTACCTAGAAATAGTCCATGGCATCATTGTTTCATGGCCTACTTGTTGAAATGGCCTAAGAACATTCAAATCTTCTTATTTTTCTTCTTTGCCAGCACTATGGTCAGGCTTTAGAGACTGGCAGTCTATGAGGGATGCCGTTGGCCAATAGGTTGTTCAGATGGTTTCTGAGATTTTTCTTTTTAGAAAGAGTATTTCACTGAAGCATATCTTGAAATGCAATTAGAACACAAATGATTATAATGTATTTCTTTCTCAAAGGGTATTTCCATTCTTCAGGTCCTAAAGAAATATTTACCTAAACCTAATACATTTTCATCCAATATCAAGGTAGAAGTGACAGGGCATCTTTGTCACCATTAACCTTGATCATCTGTAAGCATCCACTCAGGAGGCACAGACTGTCAGGTAGTCTAAGTACTGAACCCCTCTATTTGCTGACTGCATTTTTCTACCAATACTATGAACAGACTGGGTTCAATTAAACTGACTTGCTAGGGGTCTGGACATATTGCAGTTACCTGGCAATGTTTTTGTTGGCACTTACGACTTTCTTAGGGAACTTTAATCTCACAGTTATTTTAGTCTAATTGTGGATAGTCATTGCTCAGATTATATTGCCTCAGCTCTGCTATAAAGTATCTTTGGAAAGGGTCTTTCATAAAATGATTTGAAAGCAATTACTTCTTGAGATGTACATTCTAATAGTGCAGGATATCCTACATCTTTAGTCTTCATGGACACCAGGCCATGAAGTCCTATAAGTCCAAGTGGAAAGGATACTCATGGAGCATAGCTTAAGGTTTTTGTTTGTTTGTTTTTCTCTTCTGAATCTGAGGAGAACACTATTACTAGCCCTTATTTCCAAAGTTGGTTCAGTCTTATTGAGATGTTGGCACACTAATTCCACTTTCCTCTTGGAAGTACATTCAGTATACCTGTGACCACTTGGCTCACAGGTTTGATAGAATGGATTCCTGGCTCTATGGTTGTGCTCTGCTATTGACATCTTTACATCAATCTACTGTGAATTCTGGTCAGTCAATCAATAAACATTTATTATGCACTATGAGCCAGGAACTATCCTAAGCACTGCAAATACAAAAAGAGGCAAAAAAAAGTTCCTGCCCTCAATGAGATGACAATCTAATGAAATCTTTGGTTCTTCTGTGAAGAGCAGTTTTGCAGGGATCTCTTGCTTTGCTTCTGGTCCATAATATACAGAGGTGTTTGGCATAGCAATTTTGTCTTTTGTAGAGTCTTATGTCTTTTCCCCAAATAATTTGATTATGTTAAATAGTACATCATATTTAATCCACTGTTTGGAATATTTCATGTTTAATTCGGTGCTCTCATAGCAGGATCTACCCATCATCTCACCATCCAGGTTATTACTGGGACTGAGGAATAACATCAGCATTCCTTCCCAGGCTGCACTGTCCCCTCTAGATTCATCTCCACCAAACTTTTGTCGACTATACCATAGACACCTTTTCACCTTGGAAGATATTGGGAGTACCCTCTATCCCTGCAGCTTCTTCCTATGATTGGCTTTCCCAGAACATCCATGGTAAGGAGGAGGACCAGTGCAGTCATATCTTCATTCCCCTTCAGGTTGTCCTCCTCATGGGAATTCAATCCTAAAACCTTGTGTCAATGTCTAAGGACTTAATATCCACTTTGCTTATTTTAGTTTAAATCATTACCACAGTGTACATAGAAATGAAAGAGCTATCAGTACTGAAGCATACAACCATGCAAACTAATAAGCAAGACTGCACAGCTTTACATGAAATTAAAGGCATAATCATAGGAGTAAAGAGAGCTCAAAAGTACCATAGAGGTCACCAATACCAATTCCGTTATTTTACAAATAAGAGACCCACAGAGACCAAGTGACTTATGCAAGGTTCCATAGGTAAAAAGTGGTAAAGCTAAGATTCAAACCTAGGGTCTCCAACTGTTAAGGCCACCTTTTTCCCACTGCAATACACCACTTTTCCTTATGCTAAAATGAGAGATATCAGTGCTTTAGAATACAATTATACAAGGTAAGAAGTAAGACTGTATGGTTTAATTGTAAAGTTAAAGGCATAATGAAGCATAACAGCTCTAGTTAAAGAGGATGTCCAGTAGAAATCAAAATAGAATATTAAAAATAACTACAAAATTTTTTTTCAAAAATCAATTACAAATTCAAACTTAAAATAATTATATCTGATATAGTCCTCCTTTCTAGCTACTAGAAGATGCTGTGGACATAGCCTGATTCTATTCAGTAGTAAATACCTTACTGCTCTTGGAAGCATCTAAGTGGTGCCATAGTGTACCAAGACCTGGGATTGGATTCAAGAAGACTTGTGTTCAAATCCAAACTCATATATTTACTGTTTGACTCTAGGCAAGTCACTTAATCTGTTTGCCTCAAATTTCTCAACTATGGATCACAATAGGATCACAGGGTTGTTGTGAAAATCAAAAAAAGATAATATTTGTAAAAACATCTCACATAGGCCTAGGACATAGCAGAGATTTTATAAATACATGTCCCCTTGTTCCTTTGCATCTCTTCTCCATCCAAACTTAATTACCACCTGCTATGGACACTAGCTCACATCAGAGAGAACTCTTCAGAGTGGTAATTGCAAAGCCCTACCTGCCTTTCAGCTATTAACTTCCCCCTTTGTGAGTAGCCACATTGGTGTCATTATAGACAAGAGACTATTGAAGTTCCGACCCTTTGTGACATCACTAACAGTGTACTTTATTAATAAACTTATAGAATACATGAAATAGAACCTTACAAAGGTGTTAGAATTAAATTTTTTAAAAGCAGTAAATATTAATGCACCCAGGATGGTGCTTCCACCAGTTTATTACCATCTTCAGACTAGTGTGTATAACAGACAAGAGTAGTGAAACTGGAGTTAGCAAGAGTGAGTTTTGAACACTATCACTGACCTTTATTTACTTCCTGTGTTACATCTGATCTATATGAGCTTCAATTTTCTCAGCCATTAAAAATAGACTATTGCTATTATATGCTATTATGAGGATCAAATGAAATAATGAGCATAAGTGCTTTGCAAAATTTAAAGTGATATATAAACATAAGTTAATATTGATATGAATATTAACCTGATCAGTCTTTTCCCTTTTCTACCCCAACCCAGACCTAAATCATTGTTTTTGTTTTCCCTTTTTCTTTTCATTTGTTAATTGGTATTCTGTCACTTTACTTAAGATAATTATCTCCTTATCTACTCTCCCTTTCAAATCCCCACTCCTCCAACCAGTCTCTATGCCCAGTTCTGTGCTTGCTTTATGTACTTCTATTCTGACTTTTTTTTAATTGCCATTGTCAAGTTTAGATAAGGATGATATTCACGAGATCTCTCCAACTCCTAATTCTACTTTTGAATAATTTTCTTGTTCAGCAAACCAATCATAATATATACATATATAATACACACAACACACGCACACGCACACACTTTTGTCCTTCATCTTTCTCTAGCCTTCCTTGGGTTTTTGTTTGTGAACATTCAAACTTTTCTCTCTTTGTTTCCTCATTGCCCATTAGAAATGATGAACCGGAAGGGGCAGAGTCATGATGGCAGAGTAGAAATAGGACTTCTGTGGGGCTCTGTCTCCCACCTCCTCCAATTCATGTAAAAGGTGACTCTGAACAAACTTTGGAGCTACAGAACCCACAAAATGCCACAGAGAAGCTAACCTCCCTATGAAGACAGCCTGGCAGGCCAGCAGGAAGTAGCCAGATCAGTGCTCTGGGAGCCGAGCACAGCCCCATGCAAACCTGAGCTTTAAGCCTCAGGGTATCCTGACCAGCTGTCGGCTGGAGAAACTTCAGATCACCAGAAGTTATGATGGTTTTCAGAATTATCAACACATAGAGGCTAAGGTCAAAGTGAGAAGTCAGTGCAGAGAGGACTTTGGGATCTGGTAGTTTGGGAATGCTGTCCAGCTTTATCCCCTGGAGGGAGAAGCTGCTGAGGCACCATAGCCATGCAGCCACCGCCACATGGCAACTTCAGCTCCTAGTCGGCAGATTGTAGGGGGACAAAGCAACCGGTCTGAGGGGTAATCTCTCTTGCTTTAACCTTCTTGGATCTGGATCACTGTCTAGGGTGGAGGCCCTGGGGTGTGAGACCAGCTTGCCAGAGCGTGTGGAGGCTTCAGAGAGAGCACCCAACTAATACCTTCAGCAGCTGAGAAAATCCCAGTGATCTGGGACAAACCTCTCCCCTCTGGAAGCAGAGCTCTACAGTGGCAAAGAGCTCAAAAGTCAAGTAATTGAGTGGCAACATGAGCAGGCAAAGGAAGTAAAGCAAACAGAGCAATCCAACTTTACACTCCTATTTTGGGGACAAAAAGATCAAAGCATGGAACAGGAGGAAGACAATGAAGTCAGAACTTCTGCACCAAAAGCTTCCAAGAAAAATATGAGCTGGTTACAGGTCATAGAGAACCTTAAGAAGGATTTTGAAAACAAAATAAAAGAAGTGGAGGAAAAATTGGGAAGAGAAATGAAAACAATGCAAGAAAATTATGAAATGAGAGTCAACAAAATGACTGAAGAAATTAATACCTTAAAAAATAGACTAACTCAAATGGCAAGAGGCTCAAAAAGGTAATGAGGAGAAGAATGCCATAAAAAGCCAAATTTGCCAGATGGAAAAAGAATCTCAAAAGCTCAGTGAAGAGAATCATTCCTTCAGAATTAGATTAGAGCAAATGGAAGCTAGTGACTTTATAAGAAATCAAGATATTATTAAACAGATCCAAACAAATAAAAAAATAGAAATGTGAAATATCTCATTGGGAAAACCGCTGACCTGGAAAATAGATACAGGAGAGATAATTTAAAAATTATTTGACTACCTGAAAGCCATGATCAAAAACAGCACCTAGTAATCATCTTTCAAGAAATTCTCAAGGAAAATCTCCCTGATGTTTTAGAACCAGAGGGCAAAATGGAGGTTGAAAGAATCCACCAATCACCTCCTGAAAAAGACCCCAAAAAGAAAACTCCTAGGATTATTATAGCCAGGTATCTTCTCCCCCACTTTTACCCTCCCCCCCCCATTTTCCTATAGGGTAAGATGCCCAATTGAGAGTGTGTGTTATTCCCTCCTTAAGTCAGATCCAATGAAAGTAAGGTTGACTCATTCCCTTTCATCTCCCTGCTCTTCCCCTCCCTTGTAACAGCTTTCTCTTGCATCTTTTACATAAGATAATTCATTCTATTCTATCTCCCCCTTTCTCTTCCCAATATATTCCTCTCTCACCTCTTAATTTTTATTTTTTAGATATTATTCTTTCATATTCAACTCAACCTGTTCCCTCTTTCTATGTATACATTTGCCACACACACACACACACACACACATATAGATATAGATATATATAGATACACATGCACATGTGTGTGTATGTATTCCCTTCAACTATCCTAAAACAGAAAAGTCTCATGAGTTACAAATATCATCTCTCCATGTAGGAATGTAAACAGATCAATTTTAATAAGTTCCTTATAATTTCTCTTTCCTGTTTATCTTCTTATGCTTCTTTTGATTCTTGAATTTGGAAGTCAAATTTTCTATTCAGCTCTGGTGTTTCCATCAAGAATACTTGAAAGTCCTCTATTTCCTTGAGTGACTATATTTTCCCCTGAAGTATTATACTCAGTTTTGCTGGGTAGATGATTCTTGGCTTTAATCCTTGCTCCTTTGACCTAAGAATATCATATTCCAATCCCTTCAATCCCTTGACATAGAAGCTGATTGTGTTCCCACAATATTCGAATTGTTTCTTCCTGACTGCTTGTAATATTTTCTCCTTGACCTGGGGACTCTGGAATTTGGCTAAAATATTCCTAGGAGTTTTCTTTTGGGGATGTTTTTCAAGAGGCAAATGATAGATTCTTTCCATTTCTATTTTACCTTCTGATTTGAAAATATCAGGACAGTTTTCCTAGATAATTTCTTGAAAGATGAAGTCTAGGCTCTTTTTTTTGTTCATGGTCTTCAGGTAATCTAATAATTTTAAAATTATCTCTCCTGGATCTATTTTCCAAGTCAGTTATCTTTCCAATGAGATATTTCACATTGCTTTCTGTTTTTTTCATTCTTTAGGATCTGTTTTATATCTTCATTTCTAATAAAATCATCAGCTTCCATTTGCTCCATTCTAATTCTGATGGAATTCAGTGAGTTTTGAATTTCCTTTTCCATTTGACCAATTCTGCTTTTTAAGGCATTCTTCTTCTCATTAGCTTTTTGGACATTTTTTTGTCATTTGTGTTAGCCTATTTTCTTTTTTCCCCTTTTTTTTGCTGTTTGGAGGGGAAAGGAAGGGCAATTGGGGTTAAGTGACTTGTCCAAGGTCACATGGCTAGTAAGTGTGTGAGGCCAGGTTTGAACTTAGGTCCTCCTGACTCCAGGGCTGGTGTTCTAATCACTAGTCTATTTTCTAAGGTGTTATTTTCTTAATAATTTTGGGGTCTCCTTTAGCAAGCCGTTGACTTATTTTTCATGATTTTCTTGCATCACTCTAATTTTTCTTCCTAATTTTTCCTCTACTTCTCTTATTTGATTTTCAAAATCCTTCCTGAGTTCCTCTATGGCCTATAACAAATTCACATTTATATTGGTGGCTTTTGCTGTGGGAGTTTTGACTTTGTTATCTTCTTCTGGTTCTATGTTTTGATCTTCTTTGTCACCAAAGAACAATTATATAGTCTGATTTCTCTTCCTCTATTTGCTCATTTTCCCAGCCAATTACATGACTTTTGAGCTCTTTGCCACAGTAGAACTTTGTTTCCAGAGTGGAGAGTGCTGTGTTCCAACTTTCTGAGGTTTTGCGCAGCTGTTGTCAAAGCTACTTCTAGACACCTGCCTCAGAATTGTGAAGAGGATTCCCTCTCCACAGCCACCACAAGCTCTACCGTGCCAGAGCTCTTCCTCACTCAAGTACTGCCACCCAAATTTGCAACCCAGATCAAAGCAGGACAAAGCAAGAGAATTCTGCTTCAGCATCAGCAGAGAGATTCCTGCAATTGCCCTCTGATCACCTGCTTGGTCCCCCCACCATCTGTGGGTCTGGAGCTCTGGAAGCAGCCTCTTTTACCTCTGACACCTTAGGGGCAAGGGCCAGACTGCACTCTTCTCTCACCCAGGTCCAACAGAGTTCCCCCACTGACCTTTTAGTTTCTCTTTGGCATTTGTGTGTTGACAAGTCTGGAAACCACCACTTTTCCACTGTAGAAACCACTGTGGAAAAGTGGAAGGTTCTGGTTGAATTGGTGCAGAGAGAACATTCTACTAGTTTACAATAAATATTAAGAAAGGTGGTGAAGGTACTCAGTTAGGATCTAGTCCAGGGAGGGGGAACCTGCAATCTTCAAGCCACCTGTAGGCCCTCTAGGTCCTCATGTGTGGCTGAATCCAAACCTCAAATCCAAATTGTTCTGTGAAGTTTGGATCAAAGGGCTGCACTTGAGGACCTAAAGGGTCACAGATGGCCTCAAGGCTACAAGTTCCTCACCTCTGACCTAGTCCTATCCTTAGCTTGCTCTTACTTTTTTTTTTTAAGTCTTAATATCCCCTTGTCTCTGGAGCCACTGCAGCCATATGCATCTCCCAGTTGAGATCACAGTTGGAAGGGGTGCAGATTTCCATAGCACCAAAGGTTGTGGAGCACCAATAGCAAAATCCTACTTTATTTATTTATTTTTATTTTTTGTTGTGTTTTCCTTGCAGACATTTTATTTTATTTTATTTCTCTTCTTTTAAAATCGTTTGGTTACTGTTGAGGTCAAAGTTGGGTGAGCAGTTTGGGTAAGAAAGAAAGTCTTTCTCTGTAGCCAATGGGAAAAAATGATGAGTTCAGGGTGGACCCCAAGAATCTTGGGGGTGCAACCTGAAATGATGAAGAACAGATTTGTGGGTCCTAGTGACCTTAATGAATTCACTCAGTCTCCAAGTTAAAGAAAGGCATTTATTGGGGTGATGCACCCAAGCTCCTTTTGAGGCAGAACCCCAATGGCCTCTACTCCACATGGGAGGCAGAGCATAGGCCATAATCCCTGCTCCCCTGAGGGAGGAGAGTGGTCCCTGCCTGCTGTAGGAGACAAAGGCAGTTAACCAGGTAAAAAGTATGGTTTAAATACAATTTTATGGAATAGGGGGAAGAGGACAAGAGAATGGGAGGAGCAAGTATGTCTCCAAAATGCCTGGGATATCAGGTAGTCTTTGTTGTCAAAGAGAATAGGAAAGGGGAGGGGAAGAGTTGTTCTGATTGGAGGTACTTTGTGAAAACACACAGATAAGTCCATGATGGGGGCTTGGATGCATAATCTTCTTTGATCACCTTTCAGACTGGTCACACCCTGCATCTTATCTCATATCTCACATCCTGCATCCTGCTTGCTCCATCTGCCTTGAACACTCCTTTTTACCTCATTCTTTTGGTTTATTGTTTATTCATTTATTTTTGAAGTGCACAGGGCTTGCTGTATTAAAAAAAAAACACCCTTAAACTCTTCCATCTGGCCCAAAGTCAAACTCTTCACTTTAAACAAAATATTAATGGAAAATTTGCAGTAATTTTATTTTCAAAAACCTTGCAGTTTTTAAAACTGAATTTGAGAAACGTTACCATTAATGCTACCTAACATCCTGGCAGTTCTTCTTTTTTAATCATATATTTTCAGATCATTTCTTTCCCAAGTTTAACAATATTGCCAACAATTTACTATTATTTTATGGCTTATAATTGCAACCTCCTTAATGGGAAGAGCAATGTCTTATGTTTTTTCCCCCATGGACTCTCTCCCACCCCTACTTCCATAAGGTACCTAGTATTATATTTCTAAATAGTTGAAATGATGGAAATCCAGGTATTTACCAGGAACTTTTCCCAAAAGAGAGCATATTGATCTATTTAATTAAAGTAGAAAAAATCTGTATGGTTTCTCATATGTGGATCACACACATTAGAGGAAAAAATATATATACTAGATGTGTAATTGGTTTCTGTTGCTGTTAGATCCATGACTGAAATATTTGTACTAAATAAGTTGGTAGAGTCTCCTATATCTTTTTTTTTTTAAAGCAATCGAGTTTAAGTAACTTGCTCAAGGTTACACAGCCAGGTGTTTCTGGGTGGGTGCTAAGTGTCAGAGCCCGGATTCGATCCCCAGATCATCCTGACACTGGAGCCGGTGCTCTTACTCGCTGTGCTACCTGGCTGCCCCGAGTCTCCTATATATTACAGCCCCAGAAATAATATGACTTCAGTTAAGTTACTGTAGAATTCCCTCCAAACTCCCCACATAGCCACCCTTTCTAGTGTGATCATTTATTTGTCATTATGCTAGTGTCATAAACTTTAAGAATATAACAGTCACTACTTTACTATAAACAGTGAGAAGAATAATTTCAAACATTCACAATTACAAACAGGTTGAGTTCCAAAACTTTTGTAAATTGGTTGTTTGGAACTGGGAATTCATTTTTGTACAGAAACATTGTTATAAACATTGGGCAGGTTCCCAGCATTGCTCACAGAGGCCTATTTTAGCTGTAATATAGCTGAGCCATAGTACTTATAGTGTGTAGCACTTTCCTGGCATTTCTATCATTGTTTTCCTAGGAAATCACATTCTGAATTATTCCTTGTAAAGAGCAGTCCCTCTCTAGGCCGCTCTCTCCTCCAGTCCCTTGGAATGGGACTTCCTAGGTTCCAGGAACAACAGAGGGGCAGGTAAGTAGAAGTGTCTATTTGATTTATATGTCTTTCTAAATTTTCCAATTATTATTTAAACCCCAGCAGCATGTTCAGACATTATTTCTCTCCCTATTCCGCACCCTCCTTCTTATTCCCCTCCTCCTCACAAAAAGAAAGAAAATCTGGAATTCTCTGACTCCCTAGGCAGGTAGCCTATAATCTGTTTTTATAATAGTAGTAGAAGTGATATGGTAGTAGTGATAATCACTCACATTTTCTATAGCATATAGTTTGTTTTACAAAGTGCTTTCCACAACAAATCTATGCTTTATGGGGGCAACTAGGTAGTGCACTGAATAGAACACAGGCCCTGGAGTCAGGAGGACCTCAGTTCAAATCTGGCCTCAGACACTTAACACTTACTAGCTGTGTGACCTTGTGCAAGTAACTTAACCCCAATTGCCCAGCCTTCCTCCCTCCAAAAAGTCCAAAAAAAAAAAAAACAACCAAAAACAAAACCCAAACCATAAAACAAACAAACAAAAAATAAACTGAGTTATGTAGAAGAAATAATGTCAGAGAAATTGACCTTGTCAATATTATATAGTTAGTAAGTGTCAGAACTTGGAATCAAATCTAGATTTCCTGATCCCTAATTTAGGAACTGGAATTACAGAATTTGAGGGCTTAAAGTGACCTCAAATGAATCTCCACTTATGGGAGAAAAATGCACATCTAGTCTTTGTTTTTGAATATTTCCAGTGATGGGGAACTCACTACCTTATAAGGCAACACATTCAAAATTTAGATAGCAATCATTCCAGTTGAGGACAGCTATAATCCTTAGGAAGTTTTACCTTTACGTTAAGCCTAAACCTATGTCTTTGCAATGTTTACCCATAATCCTTACTTAGTTTTACCTCCTGGAGCCAGCAAGAGCAGATGCAAGTTCATTTTCACACAACAATCTTCCAAGTAATTGAAGACAGTTATAGCATCCTTCAGAATTTTCTCTAGGCAAAACACTGCCAATTCCTTCTACCATTCTTCCACCAACCCCACTATGGAATATACTACAAACCCTACACTAATCTGGTGACCTTCCTCTGGAAACTCTCAAGTTTGTCAGTATTCATAGCACTTTATATCCAAAGCTGGATATGATCTGTCCAAGGTAGAAGACAGAGGAACTAGTAGTTGTAGTCATTCCTGGAAGCTTTTTAGGATACCATATGATATCATCAACTTATAAGGTTTGTGGCCAACTAACATCCCCATATCTCTTTTGTTTGATCCTGACAGTCTCATCTTGTACTTGTGAAGTTGATGTGTTTTTAATCTTTAAATTTTCTCATATTAAAACATTACTCTTTTAGATTAAGCCCATTATTTGAATGTGTCTAGAAATCATTGTATCCTGACTCTTTCATCCAGGACATTGGCTATCCTTCCCAGTTTTGCATTATAGACAAATTTAATAAGTATAACACGTCTTTTATATGATAACAAATATGTTAGTATATATTGTGCTATATTACACATGTTAGTATATACTGCACATATAACATACATTTTATAGTGCATATATACCATATTAATATATGTTAATATGCATAACACCTTTTTCATTTTTCTAGATCTTTATTCTAGATCATACCTTTTTCTTTATCCTAAAATTTTATTTATTATTTATTCTAAAAATTTTCTTTATTCTAAAAATGCTAAATATCATAAGACAAAGTAGATCTACCAGGATACTCAAGTAGAGATCTCTTCCAATGGAATCATTAATGATTTTTTAAAATTCAGCCATGTAACCAGTCCTGAATCCATTTCATTATACTATCATCTAGCCTAATGGTCTTTGAAATAGGGTGGGGACATTCTAGGAAGTGTACTTTGAAAAACCATGGTGGTGTGGGATGAGTTGTTAGAAAGATGGATCAAATAGGATCATAGAATCAGAGTTGGAAGGGACCTTGGAAGTCATCCTCTCTCATTTTATAAATAAGAAAATCTAGGTCCAGAGAGATAACTTGCTCAAGGTCAAAGCAAAAGCATTTCATAAAATAGCACGGTTATTTCATTTGCAAGAAAATATTCTCCATTGTGTCTGAAGCCAGCTTTGAATTCAGGTATTCCTGACTCCAGACCTAGCTCTCTATTCATTGTGTCATCTAGTTCCACAATATAAGTGATGCTATCTCACAAATATATAATCAATTGGGAGATTGAACAGAGGTATGAGGTACCATAAGAAGCCCATTCATGAAGTATCCCTTTGGAAGGATTATTCAAATCTGCAATGTTGTGAGATGATGTCTTCCGGCAATGTTATTGGGTCACCCTTAGTCCTGATTCTCTTTGGATACAAAGAGATGGCTCTGATAATTCTTAGCATCTGTCTTGCTTGATTTTTAGTCTGTTAGGGTATAATAGCTAAAACTTGGCCTAATTAGAGAAGACTGAAATTTATTTCAGGATTTCT
The DNA here is from genome assembly GCF_028583685.1 of Petaurus breviceps papuanus. NCBI lineage: Eukaryota > Metazoa > Chordata > Mammalia > Diprotodontia > Petauridae > Petaurus > Petaurus breviceps. The sequence continues at coordinate 82,375,552 of NW_027185655.1, forward strand.
ACCACATGGTACTGGTAAAAACCAGTTAGACTGATCTCAAAAAAGAATAGATCTGTTTTTGTTTTTTGTTTTTTTTTTGGGCAGGGAAGGGGGAAGATGACCCCTGTTTGAGTCAGAGAACAGTTACCTCAGAATTTGGGTTGTTAACTCTTATATACTCCCCAAATCTTCTCTGGCTTAGCAAAACATGGGTTTAAATCAAGACTAAATATAATCCAGAGAGACAAGGTCAATAATCTCTTTCTTCCTAACCCTTATTTTTGTCTTTATTATTCTGATTTTGGTCAAAAAGGCTAAGTTTCCCTATATATATTGCAGTGTCTGCAAGAGTAAGGAAGTAGTGGTGGTGGTGATAGTATTCATTCAATTTTTTAAACCCATTCTATATCAGCAGTTCCAACTACGTCACCTCCCCATTCAATAAACTCTAATAGCTCCCTATTGCCTTCAGGAACAAATACAAAATACTCTGTTTGGCATTCAAAATCCTTCATAACCTAGCCCCCTCCTATCTTTGCAGTTTTCTCATACCTTCCTCCCCATTATATATTCTTTGATTCAGTGATACTGGTCTTCTGGCTACTCCATAAACAAGACATTAAATCTCTAGGCTTTTTCCTCTTTTTTTTCCTTTCTACCCCTAAACACCTGGTTTTCCTTTGTTCATACTTAGAAGTCTTTAACATTTTTCTGTTGTCATCAAAAAGAACCATCCAATGCAGCATCTTTTCTCTTAGAGGGCAAAACAGCTCTCTGCAAATTGGTCTCCCATGTTTAGAATGTACTTCTTTCCCTCCTCCACCTTCAAAGCATAGTTCTGTTACCACTTTCTAGATGAATATTATCCTATTTTTCTCATTTATTAATACTTTCATAATTCCACTTCCCCCCTTAAAATATTTTATCCTGCTTTGCATATACTTTGTATTTGTTTACATGTGTTGTATTCTTCCAAAAAATGCATGAGTTTTATGTTTCATTTTGTTTTATCTTATTTTTTATAGATTTTATTTATATTTTCACATATTTTATATATTCTTTATATTTTATATATATATTTTATTTTATATGTTTTATTTTGTCTTGTCTTTGCATTTCAAAGCTTCCAATTAGTAGAATGAAAGATTGTTGGACCTAGAGTCAGGAAGACCTGAGTTCAAATCTGTCCTCAGACACTTTTCTAGTTGTGTGACCCTGATTAATTTAAGTGACACTTAAATCTATGTTTTTCTCAGTTTCCTCAACTATAAAATGGAAATGATACTAGCATCTACCTCAAAGGGTATTTGTGATTCCAAGCATCTAGCCCAGTGCTTTCCACATTACAATTTTTCAATAAATGTTTATTGTATTTCACTGAACTGTCTTTTAAATTAAACTATAATCTCTTCCAAAATTCATTGCTTTATCTGGATACAAGGAATATCACATTCATACCACATAGGTCAATTCACCAGACAATGTGTTGAGGAAGGATTATGGGGAAAATCCATTTCCCTTCCCTGTTGCACTTAATAAAATAAAAGCACACTTGGACATCAAAGGGAACAAAAAATAAGGTTTCTAATAAGCAATACTTGAAGAAGAATATGATAAATAGGAAAATAATCAATCAGATTGTCTTCATTAATTCACAGAGAAGCCAAAATCTTAGCCTTGATAACTCAAAGCAGTATTATATTTAGCAAGTCAAATACTGATGTATCTCTTAATCACGAGAGCTTATAAGTTCAGATTTATTGCCACCTCATATTTTCAAAAGCATGCTCAGAAATGCCGGTAAAATACATGTATCTCTTTTGTGGATAAATCAAAAAGAGGATCTTACAAAAGTTGATTTGCAATAGCACATCTCGATCATTTAAGCAAGATAATCTGTCCAAATCAATACATAGGACAAAAGGACTAGCGAAGAAATCATTTTTTTTATTTTTCAGATCACAAGAGAATAACTTTTACTTATACCATTTGGCCCCAGCTCTTCCCAAAGGTATTTCAAATCCCTTCCTCGGCAACATTATTTTCAACAATACAAAAAAGGATTAGAGCCTTCAAATCTCCACTAGAGGTCCCAATCCATAAGCCTATTGAATTTCTCAAGATACTGCAGCTGCAGTGTAATGAAATGTGAGCCACAGGTTATAGGAGGGGGGAAAAAAGGAAAAGAAAAATAAACAGGAAATAGACAAGTTTTTAAAATGGGAGACTTTTAATATGCCTCAGTTTTCATAAATTTGATGTTCAGATGGCACATATGGTGTATAGACATCAGTGTCCCCCTTGTGTATACTTATAGTCCTTCGTATTTGAGAGTGACACGGTTGATGCTGCCTCTGTTAGTTGACTGTTCATATGTGCATATGGTACATAAACATATTTGTTCCCCTGGTGTACACTTAAAGTTGTCCTTCATGCTTAAGGGTGACACTCTTGACGTTGCATCATCTGTGTGCCAATGTAAGAGAAACAAGGAATATTAAAACATTCATTGGCTCCTCTTCTTATTTTTTTTACATTGAGTAGCTGAAATTTTTGGCGTTGCCCTCACTCCAGCCCACATACATATCTGGTTTGTTTGTTTCTTTGATTTTTTATGGGTATGTATATGTATGTGTGTATATGTATATTGTGTATATGTATGTGTGTGTGTGTCTCATCCAGATCTGTGATTTCATCACTGTAGGGTACTCTCCATATAGAAATCCCTTCTACCAATGCAGCTCTGCATTCCTTCAGGAATTTAATAGTTTATGAAAGTTACACTGGGCACTGAGAGATTAAGTGTCTTGTTCATGACTACACAGCCAATGTGGATTGGGCTTGGACCTATGTTTTCTTAACTCAAGCTCTCTATGGATTATCTACTATATCACGCTGTGCCTTTTAATAACTATGAAGGCTTATGCTATCATAATAACAAGATTGTCTCCAGGTTGGCAAACAGGAAGTTTTTGGTGCCAGTCATCCATTAGACAGACAAAAGCATGGATGAGTTGTTTTTCCTATCAGTGGACAAAGAATATTCAATGATGAAATCAAGAATTCACTGGAGTACAAATAAAGACAACTCACATATATATGGAAAATTCTAATGTATATTAAAGTGTTTTCTAGAATATTATTCCCATTTAACAGGTAGCAGAACAGACTCAGAGAAGTCATATAGCTAATGTAGAAGAGGAATTGCAAACCAGGTCCCTATTAACTTCAAGCTCAGCACTCTTTCTATTATGCCAAATTATATATATATATATATATTTTTTTTTTATCATTTTTGATGTATAAAGAATTTCCCTAGGAAGCAGATGTTACAATGGATAGAGTTCAAATTCTGTCTTAGACACTTAATAACAGTAAAATTTTGAGCAAGTCACTTAAGCTCTCTTAGCCTGTTTCCTCATCTGCAAAATGGGGATAACAATAACCCCTACCCTCTCAGGGTTGTTATGAAGATAAAATAAGAAACAGAATTTGCAGAGTACTTTGCAAACCTTAGTGTTATATCAATGTTAACTATTATTACTATATTTATTATATTATTATATATATATTTATTTATTATTACTATTTTTACATATGCTAAATCATTTGTTCCTCACTACAAACACATGTAGCAAGTAGTTTGAGCCAAGCATAGCTAATAAATGAACTAATTAATAAGCATTTATTAAATGCTTCCTTTTTTCTAAGTGTGAAGGAGATTTTTTAAAAAGTTTAAAAAATGAGTCTCTGTCTTTAAGGATCTCCTATTCCATTGAGAGGATAATATGAACACATATAGGTATTCTGCAAGTTATCTACAAAAGACATTCAAATTGATTTTGGGAGGAGAATGCTAGCAGTTGAGAGGTTAAGAGAAGATTCTTCTCTAAGGGAAGCACATGAGCAAAGCCCTGAAGAAAACTGTATTTTAAGAAATAGAGGTGAGAAATGTATTTCAGACATTGGGGACATTCAGTAGAAAGACAAGGAGCTAGGAGAATGCCATGTCTGAGGAATAGAGAACATGCAACAGAAAAGGGCCAGTTTGTGGCAGGACCACAGAGGGACCACAGGAGAGATTCATGCAAGCTTTCCCATATTTCTCTGAATTATTTATATTTGTCATTTGTTAATATAAATAAGATTTTATCACATTCATATACCATAGTTGTTTTTTATTTTCAGCAATTCCAAAGTTTGTTCTTGATGTAGCCAAACATTTTCATTCTATTATTGTTGAAAAGATGGGGAGAAGTAGGTGGATGACAGTACAATTAGATTTGGAACTGGTTGAATATAGGAGTATTATTAGGAATTTTTTCACTTGGGGCAGTAACCATAAATGGTTCCCCAGCATATAGTACGTTCAGTTGGGGGTGGTGGTGGTAATGAATGTAGCCTCTTGTGGAGAGAAACTTTTAGGTATTGACCCCTGAAGTTGGAGACTCCAGAATACCACATGGCTCCAGGAAGCATGCTCAATTCAGTTATCCCCTAGTTCCATTCCCCACTTCCCCATGTGGGCTCTCTGTTAGTTTCTTATTTTAATTAATTATTCCTGATAACTTAGTGCTAAGGTCTTTCTTCCCCCTCATACTCCATATCTAAGAAACCTGACTACTGAGGCAATTGAATGGCAACCATTACAGATAATGGATGAATCTTTTATGAGAGGGGGTTTAAAGGAAAACTGAAGGCATCACCATGTACCCAAGACCTGCAAAGTATAATGTTAGACCTTAATAGATATGTTAGAGATCATCTAGTTAAACTCCATTTTATAGAAGAGAAAATGGTCTTTAGGGAAGGGATTTCACAAGGTCAAAAATGAAGTTTCATTCAGTCTTAATGAAAGTGAGACTGAAGTAAAGAAATCTCATCCAATATTGGGACATGGAAGGACCTTAGTAATGACCTTATATTAGCCTCTACAGAGAACAAAGTGGAGGTCCAGAGTTAATGTCAGAGCACAGACTAAAAAAACCACGGTCTCTTCATTTCCCACTATACTACTATTTTAGGCAAGTTGTTTAAATATGTTCCTACCCACTGAATGCTTGTGAGTTTTCTCAAGAAGTAGCCTACAGCTCCTCTCAGCAATGCAACACTATAAGACACTACATATCCGCATCCAGAGAAAGAACTACAGAGTCTGAATGCAGAATGAAACAAATTACTTGCTTTCTCTCTTTTTTGCTTTGTTTTGTTGTTTTCTTTCTTATTGTTCATTCCATTGGTTATAATTCTTTACAACTTGACTAATATTTAATTTGAAGGTATTTTTAGAATCTATATCAGATTGCATGCTGCCATGGGGAGAGAAAGGAGAGGAAAGGGGGAGAAAATTTGGAACTCAAGGGAATGTAGAGCTGAATGTTGTAAACTAAAAGTAAATAAATAAATTTTAAAAAGGGAGCAGGACAATCAGTTGAAATTGGAGAGGAGCTCCTCAGTCCTTTGAAACACTGCCTGGCTCCAAGCTCACTTGAAGTTCCACTCTTTCCATGACTCCTCAGCAAGGAGGTCTAGTTCATTGTCTATCACAGGGCAGCCCTGGAGGTCCTGAAGTGTCCCTGCTCAGCTGAGAGGGCAATTCACCATACTCTTTCAACCTAGTTCTCCTGAGCAGTTCCTGAGGTTCTGGCCTAAAGAAAGTTTGGTGGCCTCTTTTTTTTTTATCCTCAGTTCCATTAAACTGAAAGATCTGTATCCCTTTCTAAAGGAGGATAAGTTGAGATGTTCTTTAAATTTTTCTACCCTGAGAAAATTAGCAGTCTGAAGCAAATCTCTGTCCTGTGATAAAGCTTTGTTACCTTCTGCATCATTAATGACTTTCTTTGAATGGCTGGACTCAAAAAAATTACACACTAATAGTCAACGTGGAAAGCAGTCTTCCATAGACAGCCCCAGGGATCTATGTTTGGCTTTGTGCTGTTTAACACTTTCATAAATGAGTTTAACAATGGCAGGAAATCAATAGCTTGCTTATGAAATTTGCAGGTAACACAAAGCTGGAAGGGTTTAACATATACAAGTTAGCATTCAGAAAGGGCTCGACAAGATTGAACACTTGGCCAAAGTAAATAAAATTGGAGTTAATACAAATAAATGTAAAGTCTTATGCTTGGGTTCAAAAAGTCAATTTCACAAATACGAATTTAGGGTGGTATAACTAAATAGCAGTTCATCTGAAAAAATTCTGGAGATATTAATGAAACATTAACTTAATATAAATCAACAGTGTGATATTGAAGCTAAGAAAACTATTGAAAATTTTGTTTGCAAAATGAGAAGCAAGCTTCTAAGTCATTCATACTCATAATCTGAGAATCATCAAAGCTTCTTCCACCTTTCATACTCAACCAATTGACAAGTCCTGTCATACATACACAAACACACATACAAAGCTAGGTGGCTCAGTGGTTAGAGAGTTGGACCTATAGTAAGAAAGACCTCTCTTCCTGAGTTCAAATCCCTCCTCAGACATTTACTAGATGTGTGACTCTGGGCCAAGTCTCTTAATCCTTTTTGCCTTTGTTTTTTGTCATCTGTAAAATGAACTGGAGAGGGAAATAGGAAACTATTCCATTATCTTTCCCAAGAAAATCCCTAATGGGGTCACGAAGGGTTAGATATGACTGAAAAATATACACATATGTTCATATGTATATATATATATACATGCACACACATGCATACATGTATATAACTTATCTCATTTTCTGATTTAAGCTGCATCTCTCAATGGATCCCCACCTCTTCCCCAGAAAGGGAAGAGTGTACTTTTCTAAAAGACTCTTAGCTTAAAGTCTAGGACTCAAGCTTCAGATCTTTTGGAAAGGTAAAGACTAAGCACACTCAGTCTTTGGAATAAGGAAAAAAACATTAGCAGGTTTCTTCCCTATAAGAAGAGTGTTGGTTTTTTTGTTGTTATTTGCAGAGCTTTGGTGAAATACTTCCTTAAAAAGAGATTACTCATCTTCAGTGCCCAGTTCTTAGAACATGGATCAGTTCCCTTTAGCTGGCCCCCAGACTTGGAAATGTATTTTTTTAAACAAGTGCTGTTCCTCCTTCCTAATCTTCAGATCTATCAGAAATCTCTCTCTGATTTAAGATTAGAAATTCTTTGAGGCACCATATTTAATGTCTGAGAATTAAGCTGAAATCATTGTCTTTCTTCATAACTTCCCTATTAATGTTGAGAATAACATCATCCTCCTGATCACCTAGGCTCACAACCTAGGTGTCATCCTCTATTCCTCACTCTCTCATCCCACAAATCCAATTTGTTGACAAGTGTTGTCAATTCTATCTTCCCAATATGCTTTATAGACACTTCTTTCTCTTCTCTGAAACTGTCATTGTTTGTACATTGTTGCTTGCATGTCGTCTCCCCCATTAGACTGTGAGCTCCTTGAGAGCAGAGACAGTGTGTGTGTGTGTGTGTGTGTGTGTGTGTGTGTCCAGCACTTAACACAGTGTCTGGCACATATTAGGCACTTAATAATTGCTTGTTGATTAAGTAAACTAAGTCAGCATCAATTAAGAGGCCGTCCTTTCAATAAAATATCTAAGGATCCTTGGATTCTGGTCCCCACAGTTTTTCAGCCTGCAAATCATTTGGATGTACCAGGCAAATGAATAAGAGGAAGAAAGGCACTGGAACAAAAGCTAAGCCCAGGGGTGAGCAAGGTCATCTCTTTCTTCCAATTTAGACACATTCCTGCCTTTGGTATGTATATTCAGCAACTGAAAAGTCCTTCCTACAATGAGCTTTGAAAAGAGTCTAGTTCCCTCTTTTTACAATGAAGAAAGTGTGACCCAGAGAGGTCATAACATTTGGGCAAAGCCATGGCGCTTTGTTAGTAAATGTGACAGAACTAGATCTTGGTATTCCTGAATTTGAGTCCAAGGATTTTTAAATTACATTACCCAAACAAGTGTAGAGGTTTACCTAGAATTAAGCAATTTAATGTAAATGCAGAAATTTGTGGTACCTTCTGGGCTTCTGATAATGCACTATCAATGTCCTCTGTAGCGTTAGCAGAACCTTTGAGAAGGTAGGAAATTCTTTCCTATGCACTTTCCATTGAGACTAGGGCACCACTGGACCCCTTGAATAGTCAGGCTTTGTGGGGGCTTCCTGAGACATTGTTCTCGTTAGCCTTTGTCAATCTGTTTAATGAGTGATGAAGAAGGAAGAAGTTTTCTTTTTTTATTTTATAGAGATGGGGAAATAGAAAAATTTTTTAAAGTACCCCAAAGGAGTTTTAAAGATCAGTATGAATCTACCACATTGGTATCGTCCCTTGTTCCTGGTAGCTCCTCTCCTTGTATTCTGAATTTAATAAGAACTGATGAGAAGAGCAGCAAAGCAACAGCAGCAACCTGAACATGTTCAATGAAAAGTCAGATAGTCCCATCAGCCTAATCCTAGAATTGTGTTTATAATATTACATGGGCTCCAGGGTGTCTGTGTTTTTGTAAGTAAATTCAGTGGAAATATCTGCTTGTCATTTTTTTCTTAAATCAGAGAATGAAGAGTTTGTTATATATACATATGTACAATTTTAATAAAAGAATATTACAGTGAACTTAAAACACTATGTGTCATGATCATGGTCTTCATTCTTCACTTTTTTTTTGGTAAAGGAAAGACATTTTAAAAATATGACTCAAAAATTTGAACCCCTTTCAATCAGAAGTAAAAGATATTTCTTCCCTATTTGAACACCCTCAGAACTGAAGCTCTTTGGCTGAGTAAGAAAGTCATCATTTTTCAACAACTGACATGTTGTTTATATACTTATTCCTGATTTTCTACATGCTTGGTTTGTACCAGCTTATGTTTTTATCCATGAGGAGAAAATGGTTGTGAATTGTTAAAAAGTATATGATCAAGAATTTGCAATGCCCTGGAAAAGAGAAAACATTTTAGAAAATTATCCCTGGTCAGGCTTATATTGTTTTATATTATTACTTATGAAGCCAAAATAGCTACTGAAGATTTTTTCCCTACTAATTGGATTTTATCTTTGCCGAAGCAGGAAAGCTTCAAGGGTCTGCTTTGTCATGACAAACCCAGGCTAACCAGTGTTCTCTCAAGCATGAATTTCTCCATATATGTTTTCCCTCTGGTACATCAGAACTCTCATTGGATATATACACAGGTGTCAGAAAAAAATTGAATTATATCAATTTTAATTGTGATTTAAAAAGAGAGGAAAAACAAAACAAAATAAACCCTGACAAAAATCGGATCCTTAAAGCATTGAGAAAATTGCTTGTTCTTCTCAGACTAGAGTGTGAAATTGTTCCTTTAAAATGTCTGCCTCTGCTTTATTATTTTTTTTTCATCCTTTCACTGTGGGGGTGGAGGTTGGGGGGTCGGGGGGCTGGAAAGTGGGAGTCATCAATGAGTAGATTAAAAGCATTGTATTTCTGCATCCAAGACAAGACATGAGCAGACAGGTGTTGCAAGCCAAACTACTGTGTAATTATGTAGCACTCTGGAAATAAGTAAATTTCCTAGAACAAATATAAATCACAATGATGGTATTTTAAAACCAAATACAAAGAAGCATTTAAAACTCCACTTATTCCTTTGCATTTCCAATCTGATTTTGGAGGCTCAATCAGATTGTTTGGCCTCTTGGTGGCGAAAGAGGATTGTGGTGGAAACTAAGGAGGAAATTAAACTTAGACTGAACATTGTGGATGAGTCACAGAATCCATCGGAGAATTAAAGCTGCTAGCTTCAACTGTAGTTGATTGGATACAAGTACAGAGAGCTGTCTCCTGAGGCAGAACAGCACTTGGGGGCAGCAGGCCTCTATTTTCAATCCACAGACATAGAATTGGGAGGGAGTGAGAGCACAAAGAGGAAAGTTACCAACTCTCCACCCCCACACTGCTCCTCCCTCCTCCTTTCTACCAACACTCTCACAAAACTTCTAGTTAGATATTGCTGAAATGCTTGAAAATATGGAAGGGAAAATCTGTGATGTTGGGAAAGAAATGGCTGTCTTTTGTTTTTCCCTACAGGATTTCAGTATAAACCCTGTTCATGTACTTTAAAGGGACCACATATTTCAGAATGTAAAATGTCATTTCATTTATAGCTCTTTCAAATGACAAAGGCTCAATACAATATGCATTATCTTTGAATAAAAAACAGCTAATTTTACAAGATAATTCACTTTTCAACCATTTTATCAAACAGATGAACATAGGACCTGAACCTTTACTAGTGTCTTTTATGCAATGAAGAAAAAGTTTCCAAATTTGAGCAAGGTAGAATTTCCTTCAAGAAAACATGGTGGGTTCCTCTGATTTTTATATTCTGAGCCCTATTTTCTCAACTAGACATGGAGGGGGCTGAAGATAAACCTTTCTAAGGGAAAAAGATGGCACACACAGGGTCTCCACGGAATATAAACTATGCTCTTCTGTAAGGATTAAATTTATCTACCCAGGCAGCAGATATTCTGAAGACCTGTCACTGACACACAGCAGCACACAAAACACCTCATAGGGTGACCCAGCAAAAATAATTACTGATCATAACTTGAATTTACACAATGCTTTAAGATGGACCAAACACTTTCCTCAGCAACAATGGTGTTTTTCACTAATTACCTTGCTAGATGTTCAAGGCTTTAATGGCTAATTCTAACCCATAATAGACATAGATAATTAAGATCTTTTTGAGTCCCTCTCTTCAATCAACCCCTATTCTGTATGCTCAGGATAAGACACAATGTATATCATTGACAGTCAATCTGTTCCTACTGTCTGCCTTTTTTTTTTCTGAAGGATTTTTTGGCATAAAAATCATTCACATACTTTAAAAGAAACAAACATTTCAGAATTAAAAGGGCATACCCATTCATTGTCATTTTAAATGACATTAATAATATGCTAAGTCTCAGAACCACATACATTAACTTTTAATAAGAAGCTGAGTTAATTTTATAAAATGATACACTTTTCACTGTTGTTTAGCAAATTGCTTAATGTAACAGGCTTGGCTTGACAGCCTTCATGAGGAAACTGCCATTGAATAGTGCAGAAAGCAACCTTTTGCAAACCATCGATCAACCAGTATTGATTGACTATAACAAGAACATGTCAGTTAATTCCCTCCTAAAATGTTTGTTTGCAAAGATGTGGCCAAGAACATTTGTCCTCCCTGGCACAATAGATCTATGAATGAAGTCAGATAATTCCTATGATCCTTGTTTGCAGAGCAGCTGAGAGGATACCCCAGTAACTGAGAGGTGATGGTAAACAGTAACAGGATCAGAATGAATTCATTTAGGCAATGGAAACTGAATGTGTTGGAGGGGAAATGAACATTCGATATAGCCATTGCATTTGAATCAGTTTCTCTACCTAGTCAAAGATGCTCAGCAGAAATGTTATCCATCATCTATAACTTGATGCTCATCTGAATAGAAGGACCTTCTCAAAGGGTAACTGTTAAGGGTCAGTGTCACCTTGACAAGGGTTTGCTGGATAGAATGTAGACACTTTTAATAATTTGGATAATGGAATGGAAAATATGCTCATTAGATTTATTGATGATATCACATCTCATGGGATGACTAGCACCAGATAGAAATGAGAAATGACTGTAACAAATTAGAGAAGTGGGTGACTATAATTAGCAAAAACCTGAACAGGTATAAACAAGGGATAATTCACATGAAGTTTGCCATTACCTTACAATTCAAGTTTTTAAAAATCTTTCAGCTGTTCAGGGAAAACCTTAATCAAACTCTCCAAGATAATACTAGGTAGCTGAGTGAGAGATAAGAGGATCAGAAGGAATCAAAGTCACAACTCCAAATCTTTGGAGTGGAATTATATAGCGGGCAATCAAGCTTAAAGTCAACAAAGAGAGAATAGGAATGGGTCACTAAGGAAATCTTAGGGATATTAAGGCAATGTTCAAGAGAACTTACAGTCAAGCCAGTGGAAAAGTTGGTCAGTAGCCCTTTTTAGCCCTTTGCCTTTTTTTTTCTTTAATGTCCCTGCTCCCACCATCCTGGCATTTTTGCTCTAGGAATCCTTACAAAAACTAGATTTTCAAATACCATTTCTCCCCTAATAGGTACAATATATGACTGCATTGCTAGGTAAATCTACTTCTCTGTGATAATTGGGCAAAAAACAGCCAGATTTTCTGTAGGTGAAACAAAGCATGTAAGAGTTTCATTTTTTTTTTCTGCTAATTGTGTTGTTTTCCCCATTAAACTTTCACTCTATTAGAACACTTATGTCTGGTGGTTCACGGAAAGTTTCATGTATGAAGGTTCCCCTGAACTGAGCCTTAAAGGCTCTGATAGGGGTGAGGATAGTGTAAGTTCCAGGTGTGGAGGATGGCCTGTGAAAATGCATAGAGTTGTAAAAAGGCATTTGGAGATTAGAAAATGGCAAATTTTGATTGAAACCTAGAGTGAATTAAGGGAGAAGTGTGAAACAAGATGTAGCCATCTTATAGGAATTTTAAAATGCTGGGTTAAAGAGTATGTATTTCAACCTACTGGAAATAGAGAGCCAGTAGCATGGTCAGATACATGCCTTAAAGATGATAACTATGAGAAAGATGAGTTGGCTTGTGTATGGGGTGGTGGCGGTGGTGGTGAGACTAGAAAGAGGAAAATCAGTTAAGAAGCTATTGTAAATGGCCCAGAAGAGAAGTGACTGGTCTTTGACCTTGAATGTGCTGTGAGGGTGCTCCTCTGCATAAATTTCTTCCCCTTTATATCCATTGGTTTGAAGAACGGGGAGTACATATACCTGTATATAGAGAACTCCATTAGTATTCACATACACACAGACGGACAAGCACGCAGACACACACGGGTGGATGGCTTTGGGGGAAAAAAACCGCATTCCAATTACTCACCAGTCATTATTGTTTGACATACGAATCAATAAGAAAAGAAAAAAAATGTATCTATTTTATTTCAACCGAGAAAGCATTACGCAGGAAAAGGGTTTGACGCTCAAGGTTTAAAAAAAAAAAAACAACTGCGTCAATGCAAGAGAAAAAAAAGCGAATAAAGTAAAACTTTTCGTGTTGTTCTCATAGGCAGCCGCAGGGGAGCAGCAGAGACTAAGACCGAGACACTAGTCATCATCCATCAGTAAAACTTTTCCACTTGTGTCCTCAGGCGAGGCGGGAAAAGTTTAGAGAGTGAAAAATCATGTCCCTGTAGAGTTTCAATCATTTATCTTCGATCTGACTTACAAATAATGCCAGAGCTCAAGTTGAATTGAAGTTTTAAACTAGGGGATTTAGTTTTCTTTTCTTTCTTTTTTTTTTTTTTCCCCTAACAAAGTAAACTTTTAACAGCCTCTGGCTTCTCAGTTTTTTTTTTTTTTTTTTTTTTTTTTTGCCTAACTCTTGACTGACTCGGTCTTTTCAATACCGGGATTTAGAAAGGTTTTTCTGGCCGTATATCCCACTCAAGCCCCCTACCCTTTAAAGTTTCCTCCCATACTATCTCCTGTGCCACTATCAACACTTAACTATTTGTAGTCTGTCCTTATCGTTTGTCCTGCCTTCTCACTTTTTAATTTTTGTTGGTTTTCTTCTACTTACCCTTTAATGAAATAAATCTTAATGTTTTCTATTAAGTAATGTATGTTTGCTCCTCACTCCCTCTCTGATGGTGAGGCTGGGGGCTCTTCCCTGCTCCTTCGCCCTCCCTCTTCGTGTGAATGAGACTGAGGGCTTTTTTTCTATATCACTCTCCATCTTTTTCTGTAACTGTGAGACTGGGGTCTTTCACCTGCTCTCTTTCTTTCTCTGAGGGTGTGAGGCTGGGGTCTGTTTCCTGATCTCTTTGGCTTTTTCTCTGTGCCTGTGAGGCTGGGGTCTCTGTCCTCTTACTATATAGATTTTTGTGCTTGTTAAGTCTGAGTCTCTCGATATTTCCCTGTGTATGAGTCTGGGGTCTCTCTCTTGTTCTCGAGCTTTGTGCGAGTGAAGCCGGGGTCTTTCCTCCTGCTCTCGCTCTTTGTGCCTATGAGGCTGGGGTCTCCCGATTCTTTTTCCACTGTGCGTGTGAGGCCGGGGTCTCTTTCCCTTGCTTTCCCACTTTTCCTCTTCGTCAGTGTGAGGCTGGGGTCTCTTTCTTCCTCTCTTCACCCTCTTTAGCGCTCCCGCTCTCGCTCTTTGTGCTTGTGAGGCCAGGGTCTCCTGCTTTCGCTCTTTCTCTGTGCGTGAGTCTGGGGTCTCTTTCTCCTGCCGTTTAGCCGTTGCTTTTTGTGCATGAGGCTAGGGTCTCTCTTGCTGTCTCACTCTCGCTCTTTGTGTGGGAGACTGGGGTCTTTCCTGTGTTCTCGCTTTGGCTCTTTTGTTCGTGTGAGGCTGGGGTCTCTCCGACTGAGGTTAGGGTCTCGTTTTTGCTTTCGCTGTTCGTGCGTGGGAGGCTGGGGGTCTTTCCTGCTTTTTCTCGCTTTCGCGCTTTGTTCGTTTGAGTCGGGGGTCTTTCTTGTTCTCAATTCTTATCTGTGCGTGTGGGGCTGGGGTCTCTCCTGTTCTATTCTCTGGGCGTGTGGGGCTAGAGTCTCTCATTTTTCTCTTTTTCTCTGGGCGTGTAGGGCTAGGGTCTATCCCATTTTTTTTCTCTGGGCGTGTGAGACTGGGGTCTTTCTCTTGCTCCCCTTCTTTCTCTGAAAGTGAGGCTGGGGTCTCTGTTCTCGTTCCTTATCTGGGCGTTTGAGAGTGGGGTCTCTCTCCTGAAAATTGTATGCGCCCAAGCCTGGGGGTTTTCCCGGGTGCGAGCGATTAGCGCTCGCTTTTCCTGCTTGTGAGACTGGGGGCTCTTTCCCTGCAGGTTTATGAGCAGGGGAGAGGTGGGGAGTTGTGGGGGGGGGGATCCCAGCCTCTAGGAGCGTGAGGCTGGGGTGTCTCTCCTGCTTTTGTTTTTTTATCTGTGTATATGAGGCTGGGGTCTTTCTGCTTGTTCTCACACTTAATTTTTTTTTGTTGCGTGGGAAACTCGAGTTTCTCTTTTTCCCCCCTGCGAGTGTGAAGCTGGGGGTCTCTTGATTTTTTTCGTGTGTGTGTGTGTGTGTGTGTGTGTGTATGTGTGTGTGTGTGTGTGGGGGTCTCTCCTGCTCTCGATCTTTACCTGGTCTTGTGAGTCAGGGGTCTCTCTTGTTTATATGTGTGTGTGTGTAGGTGTGGGTGTGAGTCTGGGGTCTCTCTCCTGCTCCTGGTCATGTAAAGCAGGGGTCTCTCTTTATATGTGTGTGTGTGTGTGTGTATTTTTCCCCCTTGTGGGTGTGTGTGAGGCAAGGGTCTCTCGTTTTGTTTTTCTCTATGGGCAGTTAGGGTCTTTCCCCGTTCTTTTTTTTTTTCCTGTGTGTGTAAAGGGGGGGGGGGTCTTTCCTGTTTATTATTATTGTTACAATTATTATTTTTCCTGTTCAGGGTCTGTCTCCTACTCTCGGTTCTTCTCTGGGCGTGTGAGACTGAGGTCTCTCGTTTTCTCCCCCCCCTTTTTTTCTGTGTGTGAAGTTGGGGTGTCTCCTGTTGCGCTCTTCTGTTTGTGAGTCTGGGGTCTTTACTGTTCTCCCTATTTTTTTTCCCCTATGCTTGTGAGGCCGGAGGCTCACTTCCGCTCTTTTTATTAACTTGTAAGGTTGGGGGTCTCCTGCTTGTGCTCTTTATCTGGCTGTGTGAGACTGGGGTCTCTACTGTTGTCCCTATGATTTTTCCTCTGTGAGGCCGGGGTCTCTCTCTTGCTCTCGCCTTGTTTTGTTTCCCCCTCCCCCCCCCCCCCTTCAAATTATTCGCTTGTGAGGTTTGGGCATTTCTTTTGCTCTCGCTCTTTTTTTTTTTCATATGAGGCTGGGGGCTTTCCTGCGGGCGCGCGCTTTCTGCTTGTGTTTGTGAGGACAGGGGCTTTCTTTCTGTGTGTTTATGAAAGGGGGGGGCTCTCTCCTGTGAGGCTGGGGGGTTGTCTGCCTCGCTTTTTCTTTGTGAGGCTGGGGGTCTCCTACTCTGATTCTGGCCTGGGTGCGTGCGCGTGTGCGTGCGTGCGTGCGCGTGAGTCTGGGGTCTTTTTCTTTCTCTTACTCTCGCCCTTTCTTTTTAAGTGAGGCCAGGATCTCTATCTTGTTCTCACTTTATCTCTCTGAGCGTGTGAGCCCAGGGTCTCCTTTGATTTTCTTTTGCTTCCTCTGTGTTTGTGTGTGTGTGTGTCCGTGAAGCTGGAGGCTCACTTTTACACGCGCTCTCTGTCGCTCTCTGTTCAAGTGAGACTGGGGGCGCCTAGGTGAAAACAGGGTCGGCCGTGAACGTTTGGATACGGCCGCGGACCCGAAAAACCAAAGCGGTTTTCTGGTTTTCTGCTAGATGGTCTGGGCTTGGCAGCCTAAGAGTGTTTAATCAGAAGCTGCCCTTAGTAGCTAGTAACCTATACACGGTTCTCTATAGATATGTAAAAGACCCCCAGACTGCGGGAACAAATACTCTATAGACTTTATTTGAATCCCTCCCCGCTCCCCTACTATTTGCATGAGTTAGAGGGAGACTGAGAAAGGGAGGCGAACGTGTGATCAGTGGTGGGTCCGAAGACTCCCCAAAATAAAGGGGGAAATTTTTCAGGATCCCAGGTGCACCGGGACAGACTTTCGAGTTGCCCCCTTCTCCCCCCTGAGAAAGTGCAAAGAAATGCAGATTACCCCACAGACCACCAGGAAAATACCCCATTGCCTACTGCTGCAGTCCCATGCTAAGCACTGCCCTACCTCCAGAGGTGAGTACAGGAGGCTCTCGTTTTTTTGAGCCATTTCCTTTGTGTTTTAGCAAGTGTATTATCTGCCCCCCCCCCCCCCCCCCAAGAGGACGGACACTGCACCGTAATTGTTTAATGTTGCTCGGTAAACATTCACTGTGTTTCCATGAGTCATTTTGTCGGGAAAGTTCCATTTCCACACCGACGGCTCTGTTTTGTCTCTTAGAAAAGTTTCTCTGAGTCCACACAATACTCAGAGAACCTTTGGGATGACCAAGTGAACATACATTCACATTTCACAAATGCTCATATCCTTTTAAATTCATCATTTACACATGTGGCAATATATATGTATATGTACATACATACATATATAATTGGAATATAAAATATCACAGAACTGTGACTTGGATTCTGGTTTTGTAACCCTGGATATAAAACCCAAGGGATCTTTGTGTTGATATCACACTGAGCTCCAATATTTAAATTGTGGAGAGCTTAACAATTCTTGCAAGTTCACCTGTTGTCTTAAAAACTCACACACACAACAACAATCTGTTTCGTCTTTTTTCATATTCTGTAAATCCCAGAATACGTGTTATTTTTATTTTTAAAATCTCCCTTTTGTTTTTCAGTAGCTATATGAACACATTAAGGATGAAAAACTGATCATTATAATTGTTGTTGTTTTTTAAAATTGCTTTACCCTAGCACCAAATATGTCTTACCCAGGGAATGGAGAGAACCAAGTTGAAATTACTGGGAATTTAACATAGGGAAAGAGAGACTGCCTAGTTTGAAATATTGCCAGTGAAGCAACTTCAGAGTCCACTTGATCTACACTTAGGTGGTAATTTAAAGTTTTTTTTTTGTTTTTTGAGGGGATGTGTGTGAATTGTTTCTAGACTAGTGATTTCATTTGTGTGAGAAACTCTCAGATCTGCAGTTTTTTTTGCGACTTAGAGTCTTAGTTGACCCAGCTCTTTGAGAGGTTAAGTTCCTTGCCAGTCACTTAGGGAGTATGTGTCTGGATCAGGACTTGAAATCATCTCCCTAGCTATAAGACACTTTTTTAAAGTTCTGTAGAATAATGGTTTCAGTTAACTGCCTCTATCTTTGAGTTAGTCAGTTTGCTTGTATATAACACTCCTGTAAGAAACTTAGACAAGTCTAGAAGTAAAAACTTCCCTAGAAGTTAAAAAAAAAAAAACCACTACACTTAGTGCCCAATGTGATGATGACTCACCAAAGCCTGACTCTAACCTTAGGGGAGTCAATTGCTAGTCTTGAGCTTTACGTTATTGTGTTATTACTGTGTTCAGCACTTCGTGCTATTCGTCAAACATTAATCTTTAGAATTAGTCTGTGAGGTTTTATTTGTTTTTAAAAGTATACCCTTCATTTGTTTCACAGACATGAAAATCAATGCTTCTACATGACATTTCTAATAGCTCAGAAGGGATCACTAAAATGGCCAGAACACACTGACTGAACAGGGTATGTGCTATTTTATTGTTTCCAGCAGATTTTAAAGGACTAAATGTCCAAGAACTTTGGTACTTTCTGGAAAAGTGAATGCCTGGGTGATTTTTCCATAGAACAATCCATTTACACACTTTGTGTCCTCTTGGATCTTGGATTACTGATTCTGTGTGCTTGTGTGAAGACAGGGGAAGTTTGATATAAGCTAGTTTCTGAGTAGTGGCAAAACATGTGAAAAGAAAAACTCATTTCATGAAGGATAGAGAATAACAGCTATAGCTAGATTAAAAACTTATTGAGGGCAGGGAATAGGTCATAAAAAGCCAGTTCCAAGGCACACGTGAGTTGTGTTTTTAAATATTCAATTATAAATCAATTATTTGCAAAATAGAGGGAATAGATTTTTCCATAGGAAAAAATAAATGATGAATTTATCCAAGAGCTAATCAAGAAAAGCCCCTTTAGTCCATGATGTATATAAATAAGGGATACACACACACACACACACACACACACACACACACACACACACACACACACATATATATATATAATACTATGTTATCATTCTATGATACTCTTGCCATTCTAGTAACTAAGCTAATCAGAAAAGTTGAATAAGAATTTTTGTGGTTTTCGAATTTTCTTTTGCATGCCTGCATTTAAAGAAAAGCTTTTTACAAGTAGATGTGAATAAATGAATATTTTGTGGAGCTTCTCAGAGAACTAATGGAAACTTTTAAGGGCTTTAGAAGTTGATGATCCTGACTCCTTATCATATCTAATTTCACTTCAGAACTTCATGTTTTTTTTATAAAGTATCATTTCTACCAGTTGGTTTAGCATTTATGATTAGGGTTATATGTATGCATGTGTGGATCCATATATGTATGTATGTATGTATGTATGTATATATGTTTCTGCTTTTGAATCACAAATGGAACAAACTGAGAAGGAATGATGAAATGTTTTCTGGAGATAACCGGGATAGATTTAATTGGAAAGGAAAGGAGGAGGAAGCTAGAAACAGTCTGCATGTATCTATGAAAAAGAAATTGCTGAAGGTGAAATCCACTAGATTATGAAGGATAAAACAAGAGGAACAAGGACGGCATGTGCATGTTGTCCCAGGGAACAAGATAGTAGGGAAAAGGGTGTTGGGTAAGATAGCTCTTTGGTGGCTTGAAGAAGTGGGTTAGAGGAAAATGACTTCACCCTTTGGGTATGGAGGATAGGAACCTAAGCTCTCTGAATATATAGGAGAGCTCTAAGTCGGGGTGTGTGTAACCTGTGGACTATGATATCTCATGGTCTGATGCAAAAGAGCACAGGAACTAGAGTTAGAGGTGCATGAGGTCAATTCTCAGTTCTACCACCATATTCCTATTGGATCTTGGATCAAATCATTTACCCCCTTTAAACTGAAATTTACTTATTTGTAAATTATGTTTGGCATGGATTATTTCTAACCTCTTGTCTAGCTCTAAATCTGTGATTTATGATTCCTTCAGCATTTTACTTTTAAATCTTCTCCAAAATAATATTACTAAAACATCATTTTCCCTTATCTAATCTGTCATATACTTTGCTTTCCATGTTTTAAATCAGGAGTTCTTAACCTGGGGTCCTTAAACATTTAAAAAATTGATAACTATATTTCAATATAATTTATTTTCTTTGTATTTCAAACTTTTAATGTATTTACATTCTGAGGAGTGCTTAGGCTTTATTTGATTGCAAAAGGGGTCTATGACACCAAAAAGATTAAAAAGCCCTGTTTTAAAGCATCAAAGTCACACATCATCTAAGAAAACTTCTCAGATAAATTAAAGAACTAAAAGCTTCCTCTTTACGAGTATAAACCCAAATTCCCAGAATTACCTAATTACCTTAACTATCCACTCCCAAAACATGCTTCACTTTGGTTTTCATATGGTATTTTTGGTTTAATTTAATTTTGTGTCTTATGTATATACATATGTGTGTTTATGTGTATGTGTTTGTGTACACATACACATATATTTGAAATATAAATTGATAAATTGTAAGATCTTAGATAGTAGACATTGAAGAAACAACACTTTGCTTATCTTGAGGTTACTTTTTCAATAATTTCTGTTATCTGGAACATAGGAAAGTAAACAAGAAAAAGGCTTCTGACCAGCCAAAACAAATGAAATAGAGTTCATGCACCTTATTCATGAGGAGAGTCTCAGCGTCCCTCAGTTATAATCTTTTTAGTCTTATTTAAAACATATATCTAACAAGCTTCAGCATCTGTTTTTTTTCAATACACAATATATTAGGAGTAGCAGATGAGAAGGGGGACAAGAGGGAGGCATATAGCAAGAAGTAATGTCTTACTGTTTGACATGATGGGAAAAGACCGAAAACTGTAAATTCCGAAGAAAGAGCTCAAAAGAAAAAAAAAAAAGACTGGGGGCTATCCAGTTAGTGTAGGGGCAAGCAACCTTTCACAACTCAAGTGCCCCTGAGGGCATTACTACCTGACTGTACTGGACAATTCCATCCAATTCATTTTAACAAATATACATGAAGTATTTGGCTCTATGTGAGGCATAGTGCTAAGGAATGGGAAAATGAGGTGGGTGCGGGGAGGTGTGGAAGAAATCCTTTCCCCTAAGGGGCTTACAGTTGAATAGTAGGGACTGAGAACAGTAATAATGATGAAATAATAATAATAATTACAATTAGTAAATTATTAAACACTAAGGGAGGTCTGAGTGCTTTGGGACTTGGGAGAAAGAATATTTCTATTTGGGGAAATCCGGGAAGGCTTCATAGAAGAGTTTGCATTTGAATTGAACGTTGAAAGAAAAGAAGAGATTTCAGTAGGAAGTAATTACTGTAGAAGGGATATATTCAGGAGAGATCAAAATCACACATGGGAAATCAGGAATTACATGTCATGTAATGACAGAATTTGAGAATTGTAAGGGACCTTAGTAGCCATCTAATTATATCCATATATATTAAATAAATTTCCAGTATTATTATATTACTATTACTAAGAGTTAACACTATTTAGACTTGCAAAACGCTTCAGCCAGCTTCTACTTGAAGGTGTCGTGGGAGAGGGAACCCATCATTTCTTAAGCAGCTGTTCCACTTTTTTTTTTAACCATGCAATTTTTTTTTTAGGAATTTTTTCCTCACATTTGTACCTTTGTACATTGTTCCTAATTCTGCATTCTAGGGCCAAAAAACCCAAGTCAATTTCTCTTCCAATGATAGCCTTCTATATGCCTTATGACAATGATCAGATCCCCCTTTTGTCCTTTTTCTTCTTTTTGTTGAATATTTCCAGTTACTTCAACCAAGCCTCATAACATGAACTCAAGACCTTTCATCATTGTGGTTGTCTTTCTTTACTCTCCCTCAAGCTTATCAATATCTTTCTTAAATTGTGGCACAAAGTCCAGTATTAGAGAAGAAATATGACCAGGGCATAGTACAGTGAAGCTATAGCCTCCTTGTTGTTGGAAGTTATACTGCCATTAATGTAGCCCAATATTTGCATTAACTCTTTGACTGCCACATCTCACTACTGACTGACACCGAGCTTGTAGTCCTAAACTTATTTTTTTTTCTAGAACAGCTTCATCTTATGCTACTAAAGTTTATTTATTTCTTATACCCAGATCTGAGGGTTTATATTCATTCCCATTGAATTTCATCTTTTTAAGATTCAACCCAATTCTCTAGCCTGCTAAAGTTCTTTTAAATTCTCATTTTATATGTAGAGCCTATATCAGATTGCATGCTGACTTGGGGAGGGAGGAGGGAAAGGAGGAGGGGAAAATTTAAAACATGGAAATGAATGTTGAAAACTAAAAATAAATTAATTAACTTTAAAAAATCCTCATCTTATATACTTATATGTTAGCTATTCCTTCCAGCTTTGTGTCATCTACTAATTTAATGAATATCTCATCTTTTGATTTATCCAAGTCATTGATAAAAATGTTAAACACATAGGACAAGCACAGATCCCTAAAGTACCCCTTACCACATTGACACTAGTACTTCTCACCACATTGACACTAAACTATTTACATTTACTCCTTGAGTCTGGCCATTCAAAAAGATCTGAATCCGTTTAATTGTGTTAACATCTAATTTATATTTCTTTCTTTACCACATAAATAGCATAAACTACTTTTTTATTTTTTAAGATAAAATCTAGATATTCCCTTAATCTACTGAGTTTAGTAATCCTGTCCAAAAAGGAAGTGAAATTGGTCTGGCATGACCTCTTGACAGAGCCATACTGGCCCTTTATAATAATCACTTCCCTTTCCAGATATTCACCCACCATCTACTTAATGACTTTATAGAATTTTCCTCAGGAATTGAAGTTTACTGGCCTTTATTTTGTAGATTGTTTACTTTCCTTTTTTGAAAATTTGGTAATGTATTTAACACTTGGTAACACATTGGTAACATCCTTCTCCAATTTTGTGGTATCCTTCCTGTTTTCCATGATTATTCAGATATTACTGACAGTAGCTCAGTATTGTATCTGCCATTGTTTTCAGTACATAGATATATGGTTCATCTGGACCTGGAGAATTTAATTCATCAAAGGCAGCTAGGTATGTTCTTTCTATCTCATTATTTTGGCTATCAATTCCTTATTAGTCATTTTTTATTTTATCTTTTCCAGTGCAAAGATAATTTTCTTGGCAGAAAAAATAGAAGCAAAATAACAGTTGATCAGATCTTTACCCTATATGAAAACAAAAACAAAGCTCAAATTTTTGTTGTACTTAGCTTCTATTCTTGTACTATAGTTCTAGAGAAATATATAGTATAAGACAGCTAGATATACAGTGATATGTATATATATTTCAGTGATAGATATATAGATATAGTATTTAAGTATATGGATATAGTATTTAAGTATATACATAGGTATACATGTCTCAAACTATATATGTACATATTTCTACATATAGTGTAAGAATAAAACTAAGTACAACAACAAGAAATGAGGTTTTCTTTTAAAAAATAAGCATATTGGAAGAATAATTAAATAGAAATGGGATAATGATAACTGACAATGGAAAGTAGGCAGAACTAACCAATTGTTATTTTGCTTCTCTTTTCACTACCAAGGAGAATGACCTTTGCATTATAAATGATAAAATATGATAAGCAAGGAATTTGTATGTGCACATATATATATATGTGTGTATACATACTTATATATTCATCTAAATTTCTCATTTCCTCTTTGAATCTTGGTTGGCATCTGCATTGGTTTATTGCAGACATAAATCCCATTGAAATTTTTTCCCTTTGGGTCTTAAATTTTCATTCTGGAACATCTCCTATTCCTCCTTTGTTGACCTACCTAGGAACATTTTAGTCTATATTTCTATCTATGTCACACTATTCCCAGATTTCCTCTCTTTTTCCCCTCAAAAATTCTAGGAAGGAATGGTCACTTTTCCTTACTATTTCAATACTAGAAGTCCCCCTTTTTCCTGCTAGTGAGAATATCTACTTCTTGTTTGCCTGAATATTGGACATTTATTCATAGAAACTGGAATCCATGGGTTTTACTGCAGTTCCTTTCTTGGAATTTTTCTCCTATGAACTTTTGGACATCTCACCTACTATTTTCCTTTCTACTATGTAGCTAATTTCTGCTATCTACCTTGAGGGGCATACCTGGGTAGTCTTGTCTCTCCTCTGTCCTTTTTAGTTTAAAGCCATTTTGATTAGGTTTGCAAGATACCTAGCACATACATTATTTATTGTGCAGACTCTATTTATGGCCAGGAATCTGTCATCCCTGAATTTGGAATCATGCTTCAGAAGTCCAGATCTCGTTCTCAGAATGGCTTCTAAGCCAACTGTTCACTTCCAGAATTAATTTTTCCTCTTCTGCATCTCTTGCTTTCAGTGGGCAACAGTAAGAAGAACACAACCTGTAACACTCCAGTTTCTTTCCCAGGACTTCATCATCATTGGTAGTGCTTTTGAGATTTCTTTTCTGGCCTGATCATTAATGCCCATATGAAACACCATAAGTGAGAAGCTGCCATTGATTTTGATAAGTCTTGAGAGGTTCTCCATTATGTCTTGTGTATGCCATGAAAAAGACCACAGAGCTGTCTATTCTTGTTATCAGTTTGAGAAATAGCTGTCTCAGTATCCCTAAGCAGTGAATCACCAACTACTGCTACTCTTTTCTTCTTGCTCTGACCATTACTAAATGATCTCTCACCCAATAACTTCTGTGGCTCCATTATATCATTTTTTGGAAGACAAGCAACTTCTTCCTCCTTAAAGCATCCAGCTACCTTTTCTCCAGAAAAAAGCCTCAAACCTAATTTAAAGCTTTAATTTTATAGCTACTCTTTCCCTTCTCTTTCTCCTTTGTATAATAGTTTTCACTCTGCAACATCTTCACAAGGGTGATATCCCCTTAATCACCTCACAGCCTCTTTCCCCCTTTGATGCTTCCTTTCTTTTTCCTTTAGGAGTACTTCAATGTCCTTAGCGATATGACATGTATGAAGAGGTGTTCTTTCAGGCCTTTCACCTTCCTTCTGAGAGGGAGATGAACTCAGAACACAGAAGATAATAATTTGACTATGGCAGAAATACAAACATTGTTGAGTAAATATAAATCACTGCATGATTTTTCTTACTAGTCATAGTGGTTTGAGATTTCTAGACTTGAAAAAAAATTTTTTTAATTACATGTGGGTATTTACATCTCAATCCTAAGAGCCATGTTAAAACTTTTAGAACCAATTATCACCTTTTAATAACTTGAGAGCCCCACTAAGCTTCCTTTCATTGGTTTCAGCTACATCTCTGCCTATACCCTTTCGCTTGCACTTGAATCTGTTTCACCAGTTGGCCCTACTCACCAATCCAATCTCTAATTTTAGTTTCTTTCTAATTGTTCCACTTCTCCTTCCTTTGTTTGCCTAATTTTGCTAACTAAAATATGTATTATTTTTCTCCTTGAGTCTCCCTTGTCAGGTTCTACTTTCTAATTCTTTATTATCCTTTTTAAACCTTTTATAACCTCCTTAATTATCTTTCTCCTTTTTTTCTAACCTGAAGTAGAATCCAAATCATCGTATAAGATACTGGTCTTTTTCAAATTTCCCTCCATTTTTCCAAGATTTCTACTCCTCAAATTCAACTTCTGACCTACTTCACCAATCCAAACCCCTTCAAGTCATCTATAAGATTTTCTTTTTTTATTAGGCTCTCATCCTTTTCTCTTCTCACATTCCTTCTCTCAGAACTTTCTCCCACAAAATCTGGAAGTAGGATGATTTTTTTTTTTTGAGGTCACTGAAGACACAGCCCAGAGCAATGGGATTCAAGGTAAAGAATAGCTAACTGAGGCTTAATGTAAGGGAAAAAAAAAAGAAAAAAAAATGTGAGTCAGAGTTATCCAAAACTTATTGGTGGCTCAATAAGATCTTGGAATCTCTATCTCCATAGGTCTTTAAGCAGAGTCTTGAAGTGATCACCATTAGAAGATATTTAAGAGAAATTTCTTTTTCAGTTGTGGGATTGCACCAAATGACTGCTGAAGTATTTATCAAATCTGTAAATTTATGAAGAAAACAGTCATGATACATACATACATACATTTATATATACACACACTCACACATATGTATGTGTATATATGTATATATGTGAGTGTGTATACAAATATATTGGAGGCAGTGAGGGTTAAATGACTTGTCCAGGATCACACAGCTATTAAATGATTGAGGTCAGTTTTGGTATCAGGTCCTCCTGACCCCAGGGCTGGTGTTCTATGCACTGTGCCACCTAGCTGCCCCTGTGCAATTCACTAAAAAAAAATTTAAAAATCTTTTAGGGGTGGCCAGGTAGCACATCGAGTAAGAGCACCGGCCCCAGTGTCGGGATAACCTGGGGGATCGAATCTGGGCTCAGACATGTAGCATCTACCTAGAAACACCTGGCCTTGTAACCTTGAGCAAGTTACTTAACCCCAATTGCTTTTAAAAAAAAAAGCTTTTAAAGCTTTTAATAATATAAATATACTTAAAATACCTGAAGAAAACCATTTTAATTAGCAGTCAGGAAAAGATAAATGGAAGAATTTCTGTAGGGGACTTCCTTTCATTTTCATGTGTTTTATCTGTAGATGGAGATCTCATTATGATGTCTAATTTTTGTTCTGAATTTATGATGTTTCTTATCACTGGTAAAGTTGCATCTGGAAAAATTAGCCTAATTGTCTTGATTAGGACCTTTTTTTTAAGAGATCACATGAGCTAACAAGAGGGAGGTGAAAGTTTACTGGAATAGTTGGAAGACAAGCGAAAACTTGGGGGTAACATTGAAAAAGTAGTTTTCATATGTCCATGTGAGAAAGAAGTTGCTGAAGATGAAATTGAGTTATGAAAGTCAAGAGAAAAAGGGAAAGAGAGGCATATATGTAATGAAGCTAAAGAGAAAGGAAGGTGGTGGAGGAGAAATGTTGGATGATGTAGTTGCTTACAGGTATAACTTGATTTGTGTCCAAAGGATGTGTTCCAGGAAAATTGCCTCAAGAGTAAGGGGGTAGAGGTGATATGCAAATGGTCCTTTTTATCCAAGAGACGGTTACCAGCTGTTTTAGTTTATGTGTAGACTGTGATGCAGCATAGTTGTGTAGAGAAAAAACATTGTAATGGAGTTAGAAGACCTTTGTTAAATTTCCCCGTTTTATTAATTATAAATCATGGTCCTTTGGAGAAGTACTTAACTGCTTTTAATTTGCATATGTAAAAAAATGAGACTTTGTATTAGAGGATCTTTAAAGTTCCTTCCAGTTCTTAATCCATAATCCTTTGACTCCTAATTGGCATTGGCCTCACTGGAGACATTCAATAGATAGTTGTTGACTTGAACCCTTGAAAGCAGATCAATTTATCAAAATATTTTCTATGTCTTCTATGAGTTTTTTTCCAAGATACTCATTCTTCCAAAGCTCCAGTAATACTCTTTTTAAGTATGGAATTCTTACATCATTTAACCTAGTAAGCATTTATATAATGCATTTAAGATTGGAAAAACATTTGACTTTTTAATCTCATTTAATCCTCAAAAAGTTCATCAATAATAATAAGTAGTTATTAGAGCCATTTTAATAAATGAAGAAACTGAGATCCATAGAAGTTAAATGACTTGTTCAGGGACACACAACTAGTGATTTCTTAAAACAGGATTTGAATTAAGTCTATCTTAATTCCAGGTACAGCACTTCATGCTTCACACTATATAGCTACCTCTAATATTACTTCTCCATATTTCAAAGCTATTTACAAGGATATTGGCGATGATATGAGTACCTCTTCATATATTACACATGTTCAGGATGTTATAAAAAGTAGATTCTTGTTTAATTTGGCTTTATGCTAGATCAAATAGAAATGTACCTTTGGGGTCTTATATTGGCATATAAAATCACAAATTAATATTATGTATGATATAATGTATGTTATTTATTTTGCTAAGTATTTCCCAATTACATTTTAATCTGGTTCTCTTGGGCCTTTCTGTGAGTTTGAACCTCTGCACTAGATGACCTCCTAGGTCCATTCCAACTCCCTGTTTATGTAAAGAAGAAAGAGTTGTGTGTTATTTAAAAAATACTCTTAAATACTTCAAACATTCAAAGAGAAACTTTTAATTAGGTAACAAGAGGGAGATAAAAATTAAGACACTTCTGAAAGGGACTTCTGGGTACTTTCAATGCATTTAAAGGTTGATGGTCCTGGCTTTTTATCATATGTGATTTCACTTAAGAATTTATGCCATGTCTTCTTTGTGATAAAATTGCATCTCTTGGACATAGTTTATCGGTACTAATTGGTACTGCTCATCTAATTTACAAATGGAGGAAAAACATTTAGAGGTAGAGAAGAAGGGAAAGGGAAATTTTTGTTTGATTTTTAGGTAACTAGGGTAGAGTTAGAAGAGATAGAGAGACTTTTCATATGGAAATGTGATTGATGTGCATTAAATTAAAGGAGTTATTAAAAACAAGGGAAGCATATGCACAATTTCTATAAGGGAAAGGAAGGAAGTAGGGAAGAGATAATGGGCAATGGGAGCTTTTTAGAGAGATAGTTTGGTTCATGTCCTGAGCAGTCTGAAAGAGCTAGGTTTTAAATCTGGAATTCTTAACCTTTTTGATGTCATGGGTCTTTTCAGCAGTCTGTTAAAGCCTATGAACCACCTCTCAGAATGTTTTTAAATGCAAAAAAATAAAAACCATAAGATTACAAATAAAAACAGTTACATTTAAATGTAGTTATCAAAATATAAAAACAAAGGATGCAAACCCCCCCCAAAAAAAAAACCCTGGTGCTTGGACCCCAGATTAAGAATCCCTCTTATAACTACATCAATTAACCTCTTTGGTCTTTATTTTCCATAGCTAGTAACTAAAGACTTCGAAGTAAATGACTTCTAAAATCCTTTTCACTTCTAAATCAATGATTGTCCAACTCTACATTGGAGTTGATCATATGGGAGATGTAAAGTAAATAGCTGATAAATTGAGCTCAAAATGTTGAAATGAGGCTTATCCTTCAAGCTATCTAATGTCTTCTAAATTTTGATTAATTTATGAAATTCTCCTTCAAAATTTCTAATAACTTTCTAAGGTACAACATTCATATTTGGTCTTTCAAGTTGTGCAGTTGTATTTGAATTTTTAAAAATTGCTATTGGATGTTTACATCTGAAGAAGGGCTTTTAAAGTACCAGACATGAAGAGATTGGTAAAGAAAGACTTAAGGATCTTATGAAGAGGACTTATAACCACCTTTAAATAACCACTTTTATAAGGATTTTACATGTCCTGGTTTTTTTTATCATGTCTAATTTCACTTCAGCATTTCTAAAGTATCTTACCCTTGACAAAGTTGCATCTTTAGGCCTTGGTTCAGTGGTCAGGAATATGCCTACTTATTTTCCTTACAAAAGAAATAAATTGAGAAGTTGAAGTAGGTGAATGAAAGAAAGAAGTGATTATTGAAGAATTAAAAAAGAAAGACGACAGGGATAAATGAAATGTTTTCATGTGTTCATGTGAGAAATAGATTGCTGCAGTTACAATTAATCAATTTACAAAAGTCATATGGAAAGTAAAAAGGTAGATATTATATAAATATAGCTAGTATATAATCTCATATATAGGAACCTGGGGGATAGGATGGAAGATGGGGAAGAGACAATGGCATCAGGGTAAAAAGAAGGGCACCACAAGGATAATTTGATAATTTTCTCCTCATAATGTGGACATAGAAACAGTGTACAAATGTCTCTGTGTGTTTTTGGAAAGTTATTCATTGGTAAGTGTAACTTGTGTACCATGGGTATAATTGACATTGAATTTTGGAAGTCAAGAGAAGGGGGGGAAAGAGAGACAACATAAAGTAAAAAGAGCATTGCCCAGCTCTTTCATTATGAAACCTGTGGAACTTGTGGGAAATCACAAAGCACCATTGGTCTTAGTTTTGCATATCTAAAAAACAAAACAAAACAAACAAACAAAACTGAACTCCCCCAAACTCCAAAACAAAAACCAAGAAAGAAAAGATCTTATTAAATTATTGCTAAAACTCCTTATAACTCTGAATTTATGATCCTGTGAGTTCCTACAGATGCAATACATGTGGGAAACATTCAGTAAATACTACCTGAATTTAGTTACTAATGGTGAAATTTAACTAATCTGTCAAGATAACTTCTATATCTTATACATATTTTGCTTCAACATGTCATTCTCCTTTAAAACTTGTATTAACTCTCCTGATTAAGTACATCATTATTGTCCAATTCTTCAGAACCCTGGATGAGAACATTCTGTACTTTCCTTTTGTTGTCTATTCTTACATGACTCTTTTTTTGGGGACATTGTATTTGGGTGGTTTTTTTTATTCAGGAAGGGTTTGGATTAGATAGTTTCTAAAGTACTTTTGAGTCTGTGAAGAATAGAAAGCTGTGCACTAATTTTTAAAAATCTCTTATATGTTTGTACTTAAGGTGATAATTAATAGACATGAAGAGGAAGATGAAGACTTTAGAAAACTTCTGAAGAGAACTTGTGGGCTTTCTAGGGCTTTCAAGGTTGATGACTGTCTTTTTGTCATGTCTAATTTCAGTTAAGAAATTATAATGTGTCTTCTCTTTAGTAGTTTCTTCTCTACCCCTAGGATTAATAATTTTGATTAGACCATTTCTTTCTGTAGAAAGGAACAAGGTTGGTGGTAGGGATAGAGAAAGGAAATTATTTTAAAGGTAATAACTATGGAAGAGTTGGAAAAGAGTAGCATAAGAGGGAGTGAACAAAGAGTTCCCACATATATGTTTGAGAAAGAGATTGTTGAAAGTAGAATTAACTGAGTTATTAAAGGAAAGAAAAATAGGAAAGGAATTAATGTTTTGATAATCTCTGAGGAGAAAGTGATTAGGAAGAGAGATTGACAAAGATCCTTGAATGGATTTTTTTTAATTATGTCTAAAATTAACTAGGAGAAATGGGTTAGGGAAGAATATATGTGGGTTTAGGGGCAGAGTATATATGAATTCTTGCATATAACTCAATATATAATTTGTCAAGAAGCACTTATGGACTGTGAGGAAGTTTGGTAAAATGGAAAGAATACTGTTATCTATAGCTAGTAGAAATGAATTCAGTCCCCATTTTCACCACTATATCATCCATAAGCTTGGTCTTCACAAAATCATTTACCCTTTTTGGTCCTGAGTTTATATATCCTCATGTGAGAACTTTAAAATTAAAGATTTCTAACGTCTTTTTCAACTCTATATTAATGGTCCTGTGACTCCCAACTGAATTGCCTCAAAATGGGAGATATTCTAAAATTCATGTTGAATTGAATTCCTAATGTTGAAATCACATTAATACATGTGAGTTTCTGCATATTCAGTGTGTGTTGCTTCACCACACATGTCTTTCTCCTTCACAATAAATAGTAACTTTATTATTAATTAGTTCTTGCCACATCATTCAAAGCTCTTCACCTGGGTGGAGCCTACATGAATTTCTTTGCCTTCCCACACTTCATGTTTTTAGGGGGCTTTGTAGAGATAAATCTTATTAAGGTGGTGGTTGTGATAGATAGCATTTATGGTTCCTGTCACTTCTGTGATTCTATGAAAAAGAAAAAAAGTTACACATTTTTATTGTTGCTGCTGTTTTTAAAATTTCTCTTGAATACTTACACTTAAATAAAAGTTTTTCTTTAAATCAGCATATCTGAAGTGTTAGATTGAGAATTGGGAAAGGAGAATTTTGGACAATTTCTAAGACTTTAGAAGTTGATAAGCTCTTTGTCATGTGTGATTTCACTCAAGAATTTATGGTGTGTCTTCTCCTTGATAATGTTGAATTTCTAGAAACTGGTTTATCAGTCCTGATTAGAACCTCTTACAAATGAAACAAAATTAAGACTAAGAAGGTGGGTTAGGGGGTGGGAAGTTGTTGCTGTTTTTCCCTAAAGGTGTCTGTGTAATAATTGATAGAAAAGGGAGAAGAGAAGAAGGGGAGGTGTTGTAGAATAAGGCTCAATTGGCCATATGAGAAAGAGATTGCTAACTGTGGAATAGATGGAATATAGAAAGTCAAGAGAAAAGGGTAATGGGGAGCATGTGTATGTTGCTACTGAGAGGTGTAAGACAAAGGAATGAAAAAGTGCCATACTGGAAAAGTTGATTTACAGAACAAAATGGTGGGGAGTGGATTTAAGGGGAATGGCCTCATGGGGGACATAGGGGTCAATGCAGTGTTCAGCTGACTCCTTTTATATTATATAAGAGATTATTGGTTAGTGAGTGCACCTGCTAGCACATCTAGCAATGAGTTGTAGTGGCAACATTATTGGATATGGAGTTGGAGCACCTGATTTCAATTCCGAACTCTTCTATTTAATATATACTATATGCTAGTGAAAGAATGAAAAATCACTTGCCTTTTGTGGCTTTCAGTTTAAATATGAAACATGGATTAAATGATTTCAAAAATTTATTTCAAATATAAATTTATTATTCTTTTGATCACTATTGGTGCTGGACACAAGAAGCATTTATTAAGTACCCATAATTTGGCTTTAAATGATGAAATCATAGTAATCTTTCAAGATTATATATGTTTACTTTTAATGTCATTCTTCAAATCTTTTAACTCTCCTAATTAGGTACAGAATTCTAACACCATGCTTAGAACTTCATTATGATGTCAATCTTCCTTATTTTAGTTGTCTTCTTTTAGATTACACTTTTTGCGGAGATGTGAAAAAGATTCTTGTCCAGGTGAAGGTTGCACTAGATGAACTCATAAGTTCACTTCTTAAATCATGAGTTTGTGAGTAAATAAGTTGTGTATGTTTTTATTTTTAATTCCCTTTAATGATTGTAATTGGGGAAAAGTTCTTAATGACAGACATGAAGAAGTAGATGAAAATTTCAGAAAACTTCTGAAGGGACTATGTGGGAGCTATCAAGGGCTTTAGGTGTTGATGATGCTGGCTCTTCCTCGTGTCTAATTTCACTTAAGAAATTATGGTGAGACTTCTCTGATAAAGTTTCATTTCTACCACTTGGTGTCAAAGTTCTGATTAAGGACTGCTAATTTGTTTTGCAAATGTAGTAGATTGCAAAGGAGAGAAATGGAGCTGAAGAAGGAAAATGCTTTTGTTCCAAAGGTATTATTGCAAGAATAGGAAAGGGTAAAAAAAGAGAAAGAAATGACATAAAATATATCTGTGTATCCTTCATAGAAAGAGTTTTCTGAAAGTGGGCTCAAATTATGAAAGTGATAGGGAAACATAAAGGTGGGAGATGTGCCTGTTGACTTAATGAGAAAGGAATATGCTGGGGAACAGTTTTTGGATGTCAAAACTTAAACTATAGGGCATAGGTTAGAGGGGCAAGTTCTGAGGGCATGGATCTGGAGTCAATGTGCACCTGGTAATTGTCACTATGAAAAGGTTGATGAGTACAACTAAGAGACCACGAAAAAGCAAGTGTTAGTTTTTGTTTTTCATTTTTTAGAGGCTTTCGTTTCATTTCTTAGCTGTATCACTGATACTCTATTAGATTATGGTCCTTACTCTGGTTTTCACCATTTACATTTTTTAAATGAGGGTTTTGAATTAACCAATTTCTAAAGTCTTTTCAAGCAATAAATTTCTGATTCCTTGTTGTCATACTGGTGCTACACTCATTGGAAGCCTTCATTAAGTACTGGTTGAATAGAACTATTAATATTGAATTCAGACTTAGCTGTCAAGACATCTTTTGAGTATTCTGTGTATGTTGCTTCAGTCATGCCAATTCTCCTTCAAAACTTGTGATTATCTTCCTTATTTAAAAAATTTTAAAAAGATCTCTTGCACTCCCTTTCAAAGATCCTCCAAGGGAGTTCCCTAAATTGTTTTTTGTTCCTTTTTCTTGTAGTATACCTGCTGTGGATAGATGTTGGACAGGATTTTTTTTTTATGCAGCAGATTGCACTGTCTAGCCTCGGAGGTCCACTCCAATTCAGTTTATCTGAAGAAGATAAAATTATGCTTATTAAAAATTTAAATTCACTTTAATGCTTGTGTGTGAAAAGTTCTTTTAATTACCAGTCAAGAATAGGTAGATGGAAGAATTTAGAAAACTTCTGAAGGATATTCTTGAGTACTTTCAAAGACTTTAGAAATTGATAGTCCTGGTTCTTTATCTAATTTCATTTAAGAACTTTTAGTATATCTTTTTATTGATAAAGGTGCATCTTCAACATTTGTTTTTGCAGTCATAGTAAGGACAATTTGTTTCCTTTACAATTAAAAAAAAATAAAGGGGGAGAAATTGAGAGAGGGGAGCAAGTTTTTCTTTTTCTATTTGCCCCTTAAAGTATCTGTGGAAGAAATGGAAGAGAGAGTTGAAGGAAAATGGTATAGGGCATTCCATTGCCCATATGACAAAAAGGTGGATGGTAAAATTGACATAGTTCTGAAAGTAACCTGAAGTGGGGGAAAAATATCGTCTAGACATATTTTCCTAAAGCGAAAGTCAGATTTCAGTGGGGAAGAGACATTTGCTGGGATATCTTCTAACAGAATTTTTTCATTCCCTTTCCAGACCAAGCTAGAGTGGGGTAGATTTCAAAGGAATGGCCTCAAGGTGTGAGGTTAAAAACACTATGCAGTTGATTTTTGACATATGAGAGAACATTATAAGTAGATGAGTTCAACTTGAATAACATTTATGGAAGCATGGTGTAGTGAATAGAGCTTTGGAGCTATAATTTTGGGACTGCTAAGTGCTACAGTGGGTAAGAGTGCTGATCCTGGAGTCAGGAAGTTCTGAATTCATATCCAACTTCAGACACTTATGAGCAATGTGACCCTGGGAAAATGACTCTGACTGCTTCAGTTCCCTCATCCCAAGGTTGTTGTGAGGAACAAATGAAATATTAATTTTAAGGCACTTAGTATAATGCCTAGCACATAGTAATTGCTATATAAATGTTAGCTATTATAATCCAAGACAATAGGTTCAATTCCCAGCTCAACAACATGTTGCAGTTTTGTAAAGTGAACTGGCATCTTTGGTCTTTATTTTGTATTTTTAAGAAAAGGGATTTTAGATTATGTGATTTTTATAGCTCCTTCCAATTATAAATTTGCTATCCTTTGATCCCTACTCATCTTATCCACAAGGAAATTGATTATTAGGTAAATACTCTTTGTATTGAAATAATGAAACATGATTGAACTGCCAAAGGATCTTCTTTACATTATGTGGATTCTTCAACTGGTCATTCTCTTTCAGAACTTCTAATGACTGTCCTGATTTAACATAGAATTAATTTTTACCCCATCCTTTGAAGTTCTATACAAGATCATTCTCTATTTTTGTTTTCTTGCCTCATTTTCCATGACAAATTATTGAATGCTGTAGAAAATTTTCTTGTTCAGGTGGGCATTGTACTACATGAAAGATTCTTAATTTTTTTAATGTCTGAGACACCTTTGGCCATCTGGTCAAGACTATGGAGTTTTTCTGAGAATACTGTTCTTAAAATGCACAAAACAAAATACATTCTATTACAAAGGAAACCAGTTATATTAAAATACAGTTACAAAAAATAAACCCCCCAAATCTGTGAACCTTAGGTTAAGAACCATAGCATTAGCTAACTTTTGAGGTATCTCTGATTCTGAGTCTGTAAAGAAAGAAAAAAAAGTTTGTTATTTAAAAAAATCTCTTAAATCATAGCAGTTGTAGAGATGCTCTTTTAATTAGCAGACATGAAGAGGCAGATGATTTTGAGAAACTTCTGAAGTGGACTTGTGGACATTTTCAAGGACTTTAGTGGTTGATGGACCTGGCTCTTTGTCATGTCTAATTTCACTGAAGAAATTATTGTGGTCATTTTCCTTGATAAAGTTCCATCTTCACCACTTAGTGTCAGAGCCCTGATTAAGATAATTTTTTTAATCTTCCCTTAGAAAAGAACAAGTTTGCAGAGAGTGAGAGCCAGAGAAATGTGAAGGAAGAAGAAACTTTTTTTTCCCCTTAAAGCTGACCATTAAGATTTGAAAGAGAATGTACTGGAAGTTTAATAAACTGCATTTATATAGCCTTTAAGGAAAGGGTTGTTGAAAAAGGAATTAACTGATTTATTAAAGACAAGAAAGAAAGGGGAAAGGGGGAGCAAGCATGGGCTGTACATGAAGAGAAAGAAGTGTGTGTGTGTGTGTGTGTGTGTGTGTGTGTATGTGAGGGTGAATTGTGTGAGATAGTATCTTACGTGGACTGCTTTGGTTCATATCCCAAGCAAGATGAAAGGGGTAGATTAGAGGAGATTGCTCTCAGAGAATGGGATTGGGTTTAGTATACAAGTAGATTTTGACATATGAGAAGGTTATTATTAGGCAGGTGCAAGCTGTGATCAAGCAGATTGGTGTAGTTGAAAAAGAGTTGGATTTTCAACTAGAACCCTGACTCTTCAATTTTTAACCATTTGGTAATGGGGGGATCAACATCTTTATTCTTTACTATGTCTAGGTAAAAATGTTGGACTATGGAGTAGATGGTATATAAGATCCTTTCCAGCTTTAAATCTTTTTATGGTATGACTCCCTCACATAGGAGGTTGTATCCACATAACAGTACAGCTGTCAAGTTGAACTCTTTAAATTGAAAACTTAACATGTAAGATTACAATCAATCTAATCAATCACTTCAATATTTGTTGTTTCAATCATGTTATTCTTCAAAATTTTCAAGATGAGGCCCATACAACTTGAAGCCGTCTGGGCTTGTAGCAGATTTTCAGAATACTAGTGAAAAATATAGAGGAAAACATCCTTTGTATGTAGAGGAAATTCTTTGCTGTAACTCAAGCAGACCAAGCAAGGGCCAGCCTGCAGGTTGTGCAAACCTACTCTAGATTAAGGACAAGATATTTCACCTCTCCTTTAAAGCTCTTCAGAAAGGGGCTCCCCACATTGTTACTGTAGCCTTTTCTTATATTAAATGTGATGTAGTTGGTGTATAGAGGATTCTTGTTCAAATGCAGGCAGTTGCACTAGATAGCTTAATAAAACTTCTTCCAACTCTGAGTCTGAAAAAAAATTATGTTTGCTGTTTTTTTCCTAAAATTTTCTCAAATGCAAGAGCTTAAAGAGCTATTTAAGAATTACTTACATCTTTCATTTTTACATTCCCTATATCTTTATTCCAGAACCATACCATATAACAAAGTTTTTTTTTTAAGAAAAAAAAGAAAAATCAAATAATGGCAAAAAAATCAGTAAAATTAATCAATACATACAAAAAAATTGAAAATATTTACAATAATCCAAACCTGTGAAACTCCCATCTCTTCAAAGGAGTGGGGGAAGATATAGGGCTGAAGGAGTGAAGAGTGTCTTTCTCTTGAAGACTAAGAATTTAATACTTAAAAATTCATATTGATAATATTTGTTCTTTGCTTTAATATCACTTAAATACTAATCAGTGATTATTAGAACCACTTATTTGTCTTGCAAATTGATTAAGAAGGGGAGAGGGTTAGTAGAAGAAATAAACATTTTTTGGTAAAAGTAGGAATGAATTGAAAGAAAGAAGAATATGACTGTGATGGTTGTAAATAAAGAATATTCATTTATCCATGTAATTAAGAGGTTGTTGAAGGAGGAATTGACTGAATTTTCAAAGTGAAGAACAAAGTGTAAAGGAATGTATATGCCTATTGTTCTTGAGGGGGAAGGAAAGTTGTAGAGTAGAACCTTGATTGAGGTAAATCATAAAGTTTGGTTGCTTTCAATACAATTAATTCAATAACCTTTGTGAATTTTGGAAAGCTGGTTAATATCTTCGGTTGTCAGTTTGCACACAATAAAATGCAGACTTTTCAAAACATA
This sequence comes from Petaurus breviceps papuanus, assembly GCF_028583685.1. Lineage (NCBI taxonomy): Eukaryota > Metazoa > Chordata > Mammalia > Diprotodontia > Petauridae > Petaurus > Petaurus breviceps. The sequence continues at coordinate 82,413,242 of NW_027185655.1, forward strand.
ACTGCAAATCTCATAATGAGTCAACAGTACAACGTGGCAGCTAAGATGTGAAAGATGGAAGAAGGAATCTGTTTGGCTCCAGAAAGCAAAATTAAGAACTTTAGGTTAAAGTTACAAAAATACAGATTTAGGCTTGATAGAAGGGAACATTTCCTAACATGTATACAGATTTAGACTTGATAGAAGGGAACATTTCCTAACATGTAGACTACCCAAGTGTAGAAAGATCAGGCCCTTCAATGGACAGAAAACTTTACTTAGTGCTTCAAGATATTCCTAAATTCCAATTCCTTTATGTATTCTTGTCCAAAGCTTAAACCCTTATAATGAGAATATTTTCTATATTCTTTTAGTTGTCTTCTCTTGAAATGTATTTTTTTGAGAATGTTGTAGGGAGGACTGTTGTTCAGTTCCACTGAATGGACTCTTGAGATCACTTGCAACTCCATGAATCTGTGAGGAAGAAAAAGTTATGCATGATTTAAAAAAAATCACATGAATGCTTGTACTTGAAGAGAAGCTGCTAATTAGAAGACATGAAGAAATAGATGAAAATTTAGGAAACTTCTGAAAGGGAAGTCTGGGAACTTTCTAGGGCTTCAGAGACTGATAACCCTGACTTTTTGTCATGCATAATTTCACTTAAGAAACGGTATGTCTTTTCTCCTATCCCTACCACTTGGTGTCAGAGTCCTGGTTGGGATCACTAATTTGCTTTGGAAATGGAATAAATTTTTAAAAGGAAAGAAGTGGAGTTTGCTGAAAAAGGAATAATGAATTATGAAAGTGAAGAAAAAAGGTGAAGGTATAGTATATGCTTGATGAACTGATGAGGAGAAAGGTCAGGAAGAGTTTTGGATGGCCAAAGTTTCTCACAAGCACATATCCTGATAATTTATTAGTCTGTGGCTATTAACTCTCTTGGTGTTCATTGTCCCCACTGCTTAGAGGGGAAAGTTCCAAAAGCATGGATTTGGAGTCAGTGTTGCACTGTTTAATTATTTGAGAATGTTATTAGTGAGTACAATTGGTGGACTATGAAGAAGCAAATGTTGGATATTTTGTCAGAGATTATGGTTTCATTTCCTCACTATATCACTGATAATCTATTAGACTGTGGCCATTCACCCATTTGTCTTTACTGTTCATATTTTTTAAATGATTGCTTTTTATTAGACAATTTCTAAAGTAATTTCCAGCACTAAATCTTTGATTCTCTGATGTCTTCTTGATGCTATCTGAATTTGAAGCATGCATTACTTTCTTAATAGAACTATTGATATTGAAATCAGTACTGTCCATCAAGATAGTTTTTGAGTTTTTAGGTGTTGTTTCAGTCATATCATCCTCCTTCAAATTTTCTAACAACTCTCCTAAATTAACAAAGCATTCTTACCTTACCCTGTAATTCTCTGCACAAGATCATTCTCTGTTTTAATATAGTTGCATCATTTTTGATGACTGTTTTAGGGACTGTTTTATAAGTTTTTCTTAATCAGACAGGCATTTCATCAGATCTGGGTTTCAAAACCTTTGTATTATTAAACTCCTTTGGCAGTGTATTGAAGCTCACACACCCCTTCTCATAATGATTTTAAGGGCATAATGTAAGCTATGTAGGATTTCAAAGGAAAATAATTACATCAAAGTGTAGTTATCAAAATGTGAAAAAAAATGTATAGACCTCAGGTTAAAGAATCTCAACTTTAGGTGGTCTCTGAGTTGTCTTCTGACTGTGAGTCTTTGAACAAGGGGAAAAAAATCATTCTTTTAAAAAGAAAATTCTCTTGAATGGTAGCACTTGAGAAGGAAATGTTCTTTTAATTAGCAGACATGAAGAGGGTAGATGAAAACTTTAGAAAACTTCTTAAGTGGACTTCTGGACACTTTCAAGGGTTTTAGTGGTCTACGGACCTGGCTCTTTGTCATGTCTAATTTCACTTAAGTAATTATGATCTGTGTTTTCCTTGATAACGTTTCATTTCTAACACTTGGTGTCACAGTTCTTATTAGACCACTAATTTGCTTTGCAAATGGAGCAAATTATAAATGAGAGAAAAAGTGAAGGTAAAGAGGCAAATACTTTTGTTTCAAAGGTATCTATAGAACAGTTGGAAAGGAGAGAAAAGAAGGATAGTGAAAAGGGTCTATTCATGTGTTCTTAATGGAAAGTTTTCTGAAAATGGAATGAAATTTTATGAAAGAGAAGTGAAAAGGTGAAGGTGTGACATTGTCCCTGATGTCCTAATGAGAAAGATGATTGTGGGAAACAAATTTAGTTAGAAAAAGTTCCTCACAGGACACTTTATCATTTTTCTGAACAAGCTGTAAGAGATGGGTTTGAGTGGCATGTTCTTAGGATAAGGATGTGGAGTTAGAATGCAATGAGTTCATTGTCTGCATGGGAGAGTTTTAGTTACTGAATAAAATTAGAAGAAACATGATGTAATTCAAGGGTTCTTAACTTGGAATCTGGGATCTTTTATCTATTAGTCTATCAGTCTATACTTATGCATGTTGATAACTTTTGCTACTTAGTATTTTCAGTTGTGTTCAATGCCCTGTATCCCCTTTTGGGATTTTCTTGTCAAAATCACTGGAGAGGCTTGGCATTTCCTTCTCCAGCTCATTTTACAAATGATGAAACTGAGACACATAAGGCTAAGTGACTTGCCCACAGTCACACAGCTAATAAATGTCAGAGGCTAGATTTGAACTCTGATCTTCAGGAACTCCAGGCCTGGCTCTCTGTTCATTGCACCACTTAGGGGCTATATTTGGTAACTCTATTTCAGTATAATTTGTTTCCTATGTATTGTCATACGTTTATTTTAAATTGAATTAAAAACCGTTATTCTGAAAAAGAGTCCTTAGCTTCATCAGAGTGCCAAAGGGATCAAAGAAATTTTGGAATCTTTGGTGTAATAAAAGCAGAATTGAACCTTTGATCAGAGGCCCTGATTTCTTTTGTTAGCTCTACAATTTGAAAGCTATGGGACCATGGGAATATCACTTATCCTCTTTGGTCTTCACTATGCAGATCTGGAAATTGAGGGCTTTGGACTAATCTCCTAATTTCTGATCAGTTTTAAATTTCCAGTCTTCTGACTTCTTATTGGTATTGCTATCAACATAGGAATCATTCAGTAAGTAATTGCTGAATTGAATCTTTAATATTGAAATCAGACTTATTCCATAAGATATATTTTGGGTCTTAAACTTGTCTTTCTTCAGTCATGCTGTTCTCCTGCTAAACATCCAGTGTCACTCTGAGTACATTTTTTTTTCTCTGTCCATCAAAGTTATTTTCAAGGATGTTCACCTTGTTTGTTGCCTCTTCTTAAACTATACTTACTGGAACTGTGTTAGAAAGGATTATTGAAGAGTTAGAGGTTAGATTAAGTGAACTTTGAGGTCATTTGTATGTGAAGAAGAAAAACTTATGCACATTAAAAAAAATTCCTTGAATGCTTGTATTTGAAAAGAAGCTGTTAATTAGCAGACATGAAGAGGTAGATGAAGACTTTAGGAAACTTCTGAAGGGGACTTCTGGGAACTTTCAAGGGCTTTAGAGGTTGATGACCCTGGCTCTTTGTCATGTCTAATTTCTCTTAAGCAATTATGGTGTGTCATCTCTTTGATAAAGTTTCATCTATACCACTTGGTGTCAGAGTCCTGATTAGGACTATTAATTTGCTTTGCAAATGAAATAAATTTTAAAAAAGGAGAGAAGTAGAATTGAAGGGGGAAACTACTTTTGTTCCAAAGGTATAGTAAAAGAAACAAAGTGAATAAAGTGTATTCATGTATCCTTCATAGCAATTATGAAAGTGAAGAGAAAAGTAGTTGTGGCAGCTGCTTAATGTTCCCATGACAAAGCAATACTGTGAGGGAGAAGTTTGGTATGTCACAAGTTCCTCACAGTTGGCTTTTCTGAAAAAGTTTTAGAGGATAGGTTAGAAATGCAAGTTTTGAGGGTATGGATTTCGAGTCTGTGTACAACTTTAATTGTTATTAATTGTTATTTAATTGTATGGTTAATTATATGGGAAGGATGTTAGATGGAGAGTGCAGCTTACCATAAAGAAGCAAATGTGGGATATTTTGTCTTTGTTAATGAGTTAAGCCATAGTCTTTCCCCTCTTTTGTCTACATCATTCATATTTTTAAAATAAGGGCTTTGTATTAGCCAGTTTCTAAAGTCCTTTCAAGTGCTACATTCTTTGATTCTGTTACCTTCTTGATATTATTATTATACACATTGAATCCCTGCATTTCATGCTTCCTGAACAGAAATATTAATGCTGAAATCAGACCTGTCCATCATAATATTTTTGAGACTTCTACTGATATTACTTTGCTCATTCTACTTCAAAACTTTTAACAACTCTCCTAATTAATTAAAAATATAATTTTTACCCCTCCGTGCAAAGCTCTGTATGAGATTATTTTCTGTTTTCTATGGTTACCATATCTAATATTTTAGGGAATGTTTTGGAGATTTTTCTTGTTCAAATGGAATTATACTAGTTCAAATGGAATTATACTAGCTCAAATGTTCTTAATCTTTTTGTGTTATAGACTCCTTTTTCAGTTTGGTGACGCCCACGTCTCCCTTCTCAGAATAGTGTTGTTGTTTTTTTTAATACCTGAATATATAGAATTGCAAAGGAAAGCAAATATACTGAAATGCTATAATCAAATATGAAAAAAATTTATAGACACCTGCTTAAAACCTCCAGCATTATGGCCCTTGAGGTACCTCCTCACTATGAGTCTGTGAAAAAAAATTCTTTGCAATTATTTTTAAAAATTCTTTCGAATGGTAGCACTTGAACAGATGCTCTTTTAATTAGCAGACATGAAGAGGGTAGATGAAGACCTTAGGAAACTTCTGAAGTGGACTTGTGGGCACTTTCAAGGGCCTTAGTGGTTGATGGACCTGGCTCTTTGTCATGTGTAATTTCACTTAAGAAATTATGGTTTGTGTTTTCCTTGATAAAGTTTCATCTCTACCACTTGGTGTCACAGTTCTGATTACGACCACTAATTTGCTTTGCAAATGAAACAATTTAAAAATGGGAGAAAAAGTGAAGTTAAAGAGGCAAATACTTTTGTTTCAAAGGTATCTATGGAAGAGTTGGAAAGGAGAAAACAGAAGGAAAGTGAACAGGGTGTATTCATGAGTTCTTGATAGAAAGTTTTCTGAAAATGGAATGAAATTATATGAAAGAGAAGTGAAAAGGTGAAGAGGTGGCATTTTCCCTGATGTCCTCATCAGAAAGATGATGGTGGGAAAGGTTTGGTTTGAAAAAGTTCTTCACAGGCCACTTGAGTTATTTATTTGTTTTTTCTGAGCAAGCTGTAAGAGATGGTTTGAATGGCATGTTCCAAGGATATGAATGTGGTATTAATGTCCATTGAGTTCATTGTCTGCATGGAAGAGTTATTAGTTACAGAATAAAGTGAGAAGAAACATGATGTAATGAAAGGGTTCTTAACCTGGGGTTCTGGAATTTTTATCTATCAATCTATCTATCTGTCCCTATGTATGTTGATAACTCTACTTCAGTATAATTGCTTTCCTGTGTATTCCCATGTTTATTTTATGAATTAAAAATGCTATTCTGGGAAACAGTCCTTAATTTCACCAGAGTGCCTAAAGGATCCATGATACAAAGAAGTTTTAGAATCCTTGGTGTAGTAGGAGCAGAATTGTACTTTTGATCTGAGACCTTGATTTCTTTTGCTAGCTCTATAATTTGAAAGCTATGGGACCATAGGGAAATCATTTATCCTCTTTAGTCTTCTCTATGCAGTTCTGGGGAATAAGGGTTTTGGACTAGATAATTTCCCAATTTCTTCTAATCTCTAATCTTTTCAATTTCTCATTGATGCAATATACATAAAAATCATTCATTAATTGCTGAATTGAAACTTTAATATTGAAATCAGACTTAAGCATCAAGATATATTTTGGGTCTTCTACTTATCTTAACTTCTGCACCTCTCCTACCAAACATCCAAACCTTTGAACACAGGTTTTTGTTTGTTTTGCTTTATCCATCAAAGCTATCCTTAAGGATGTTCCCTGCCTTGTTTGTTTCCTCTTCTTAAAGTATACTTACTGGGACTGTGTTAGCAGCGATTATAAGATAAGTACAAGTTGAATTAGATGAACTTTGAAGTCAGTTTCAACTCTATGGGCATGTGAAGAAGGAAAAGTTAGGCATGGTTTTTTTTAATTCCCTTGGATGCCTGTACTTGAAAAAAAGCCGTTAATTAGCAGATATGAATTGGTAGGTGAAGACATTAGGAAATTTCTGAAGGGGACTTCTGGGAACGTTCAAGGGCTTTAGAGGTTGATGACCCTGGCTCTTTGTCATGTCTAATTTCTCTTAAGAAATTATGGCAAGTTTTTTCTTTCATCTCTACCACTTGGTATCAGAGTCCTGATTAGGACTACTAATTTGCTTTGCAAATGGAATAAATTAAATAAGAAGAGAAGAAGTGGAGTTGAGGGGGTAAAATACTTTTGTTCCAGAGGTATCTATGGAAGAATTGAGAGAGATAGAAAAAGAAAGTAAATAAAAATATATCTGCATTTCTCATATATGTGTGTGTGTGTGTGTATAGTTTTCTAAAAGTGAAATTGAATTTGAAAGTGAAAGAAAAAGGTGAAGCTGTAGAATGCATCTTATATCCTTAATCTTTATGTCCAAATCCTTGGTGTTGGAGAAGTGGTTTAGGATATGAGAAATTCCTCACAGCCACACCTTTGTTGCTTTCCTGAGTTTGCTGTAGTGTATGGGTTAGAGGGGCAAATTCTAAAGGTGTGGATTTGGAATCAGTGTGTTACTGGTTAATTGTCAGTATAGGAAGGTTGTTACCTGGGGGAGTGCAACTTGTGTATCTTGAAGAAGAAAGTGTTGGCTAGTTTGTCAGAAGTTCGAATTTCTCTTCCTGGTTGTTTCAGTGATAATCTATTAGGTTATTAACCTTTTTGGTGTTCAAAATTCACATATTTAAAATTAAGGTTTTTTTTATTAGACTGTTTCTAAAATACTTTTCAGCACAAATTTATGATTCTATGATGCTTTTTAGAGCTGGACAGACTGGAGGTATTCATACTTGCTGACTAAAACAATTATATTCAATCCATCAAGATATCTTTGAGTTTTCTGTACCTCTGACTATAGTTGTCATCTTTCTTCAAAATATCCAATAGTTCTTCTGATTAAGAATAGAATTCTTGCTCCCTCCTACAAAATTTTGCATGGGATAATTCTTTATAGAGAGTTATCTTTTATTAACTATATGTAGACATCATTATTTTGGTATAGTTGCCTGAGCTTAAATGATAATTTTAGGAAATGTTTCAGAGGCTTTTCCACTGTACAAGATAAGAGGTTCTTCATTATTGGATCATGGAACCCTTTGGCATTCTGATGAAGCCTGTGAATAGGCAAACAGTATCTTAAAGTTCATAAAATAAAGAACAAAGTATTACAGAGGAAGCCATTTATGTAAAATATGCTTTTCAAAATATGAAAGAAAATTTGGGGATACCAAGTTAAGAATTTCATCATTAGGTGGCCTCCAAAGTATCTTCTTATTATGTGAGAGTCTGTAAAGAAGAAAAAAAAGTTCATTATATTAAAAAATTCTGTTGAATTGTAGCCCTTGAGGAGATGATATTTTAATTAATAGGCATGAAAGGTAGATAAAGACTTTAAGAAACTTCTGAAGGGGACTTTTGGGAACTTTCAAGGGTTTTTAGAAGTTTATGGACCTGGCCCTTTGTCTTGTTTAATTTCACTTAAGAAATTGTGGTGCATATTTTTCTTGATAAAGTTTTATCTTTACCACTCAATGTGACAGTCTTGATTAAGACTAGTAATTTGTTTTACAAATGGAACAAATTAGAAATGAGAGAAGTAGACTTGAAAGGGAAAATACTTTTGTTCCAAAGGTATTTGCTGAAGATTTGGAAAGAGAAGAAAAAAAGAAGGAAGGCAAATAAAGTACATTCATGTATCCTTTATAAAATGAGTTTTTCAAAATTGGAAATGAATCATGAAAGAGAAGTGAGAAAGTGAAAATGTAGCATTGCCTCTGATATCATAATGAGAAAGAATGGTGGTATGGAAGAGATTTGGGATGAAAAAAATTCCTTACATACCACTTCTTTGTTATATTCATGAACAAGCTGTGGGAGATAAGCTTAATAGGAGAAAGTTCTCAATTATGGATTTGGAGGTTTTATAGATTTATATATGCAAATATATATATATATATATATACATATGTGTGTATATATATACACATATATAATTATATTTCTTTATAATTGTTTTCCTTTTTAATCTTATATATTTTCTTTTATGCATTAAAAACTATTATTCTTAGGAATGATCTGTTAAGTGTCAACAAGTTTGTCAGAGGAATTCATGATATGAAGTTTCAGAATTCTTGATGAAGCAGAAGAGTTGTATCTTCTGTCAGGGGCCCTGGCTTTCTTTGCTATTTCTACAGCTATGAAACAATGGGACCATTGTGAATTCACTTATCTTTTTTTTTTTCACTGAGCAGTTCCAGGAAATTTGAGATTTGGACTAGCTAATTTCTCAGATTCTTAGTTCTAAATCTTAGGTTTATTCTAAATCTGTGCTTGTGAAGCTGAAACGTTCACATTAAAAAAAATTCTCTTGAAAGTATGTGATTGAAGAGAAAGCCCTTGATTTAGTTGACATGATTCAGTAGTTCAAGACTTTATGTAACTGCTAATGGGGACTTCTGGAAAGTTTCTAGGGCTTTCTTTATAAGTGGATGGCCTTGTCTCTTTAAACGTATAATTTCATTTGAGAATTTGTGTATGTGTGTGTGTGTGTGTGTGAGTGTATGTGTGTGTGTTTCTTCTATTTTATAAAGATGCATCTCTCACACTTGTTTTAGAAGTCCTGATCAAAACCAATTATTTGCCTTACTAATGGTAAAAATAAATAGATAAATTAATTAAAAATTAAAGTCAGGGGAAAAAAGATTGAGAGGGAACAATTTTTTTAAATTACTGTGATTCTCCAATAGATAAATAGCCAAAGGGTATGAATAAGCAATTTTCACAGGAGGAAACCCAATATATTGAGAGTCATATTTTAAGCATACTAAAAACCACTTACAATTAAAATGCAATTAAAGCAACTCTGAGTTCTATTTTACCCCCATCATATTGGCAAAGTTGACAGGTAAAGAAAAATTACCAATGCTGAAGGGGCTGTGGGAAAGGTATATTAGTGCACTTTTTAGTCAAACCAGCTATTTTGGATAACTGGTCCAGCTATTCTGGAAAGCAACTTGGAGCTCTGTCTGTGCTCACTATTTGGCCCAGTGATGGCATTACTAGATTTATACAAAAAAAAAAAAATCAAAGAAAGGGGCGACTAGGTGGCACAGTGAATAGAGTACCAGCCCTGGAGTCAGGAGGACCTGAGTTCAAATCCGACCTCAGACACAACACACCTTGGGCTTAACCCCAATTGCCCTCCAAAAAAAAAAAAAGCAAAGAAGAAATGTATTCATATGTACAAAAACTTTATAGCAGTTCTGTTTGTGGTGGCAAAGAATTGGAAGCTAAGAGAGTGCTCATAAGTTTAGAAATGCATGGACAAATTATGATATATGAATATGATGTAATATAACTGTTATAAGAAATTTAGTTGTTAATGGGTAAATCTAACTAATACATATATATTAGCCATATATATCTGTGTGTGTATATATATATATTTACATCTTCTGTGTCTCTAATATTGATATGTTCTTGTTCTCTAAAACCTCCATTAATTCTCCTGATTAAGTATTACATTCTTTTTTTTTTTGCTTTTTGGAGAGGGGAAGGCAGGGCAATTGCTGTTAAGTGACTTGCTCAAAGTCACACAGCTAAGAGGTGTTAAGTGTCTGAGGCAAGATTTAAACTCAGCCTTCAATTCTCTACATGGCGTATTCAGTCTGTTACTGTTTTTGCCTCTCCCCTTTGCATTATTCTTTTTGTGAATGTTATAGAAGGAATTCTTTTTCAGGTAGGGGTTGGACTAGATGGATTTTCAAATCTATTTTAACTCTCTATAAAGAAGAGAAAGTTGTTCATTTTAAAAAAGTTTGTCTTCATTACTTGCTCTTTAAGAGAAGCTCTTTTTGGCCGGCTAGGTGGTGAAGTGAGACAGAGTGCAGCCCTGGAGTTGGGAAGACCTGGGATGGGTTCTGGCCTCAGATACTTAACACCCACACAAAAAAACTGGCTGTATTACCTTGGGCAAGTTTCTTAACCCCAATTGCTTTAAAAAAAAAAAAGAGATAAGCTCTTTTAATTAGCAGATGTGAAGAGGTAGATGAAGACCTTGGGGAGCTTCTCAAAGGGACTACTGGACACTTTCAAGGGTTTTAGAAGTTGATAATTCTGGCTCTTGATCAATTCTAATTTGATTTATGAACATAAAGTATGTCATCTGCTTGATGAAGTTACTTCTATTTTACTTGGTTAAGCAATACTGATTAGAATCGCTTATTTTCCTTTCAGATGGAACAAATTAAAAGAGAAGGGGAACTGGATGGGGATTTTTTAAAATAAAAGTATCTATGGAAGAGTTGGAATAAAGAAGTGATAAAATGCATAAAGACCTAATGGCAGAAAGGTTGCTGAAGGTAGAATTGATTTACTTTTGAAACTCAAGAGACCAAGGGACCATGAACATTTTGTCCCTGAGAGGAAAAGGAGGTATTGGAGAAAAGAAAGTGACTAAGAAAACTCTTCACATAGATAATTTTGTTTCTTTCCCAAGTAAGTGGGAATTTTGAGTTAGAAATAGTCTTCCTGGAGGGGCAACTATTATGGCCGTGGATAATGATCCAGGTCTGTAGTCAGGAAGAACTAGGTCAAAATCTGGCCTCAGATACTTTCTAGCTGTGTGACTCTGGACAAGTCACTTAACCCTGTTTGCCTCCATTTCGTCCTCTATAAAATGAATCAGAGAAAGAAATGGCAAACCACTCCAGTATCTTTGCCAAGAAAACTCCCAAATGGAGGCATGAAGAATCAGATAGGACTGAACAACAAGTTTTCTGGGATAGGGATGGAGGTAGTGTGCAACTGACTCTCTCTATATGAAGAAAAGTTCCTGGGTCATGAGTTGAATTTGTAGATTTACAGGGTAGCATTGTAAACTAGGAAGAACTAGAGACTCTATGTTGAATTCCCAGCTCTGCCACTTACAAGCTATGAGACCCCTGTTAATGTGACTACTCTGATGATGAGTTTGCATATTTTTAAAATGAGGGCTTGAGACTTAATGCTTTATAAAATCCCTTCAAATTACACATGTTTTATCCATTTGTGCTTTGCCCATGGAAAACATTCTGTAAATGTACACGCTGAATTTAGCTCTTAATAGTAATTTCAGATTAATTTGTCAAGAGAGTATCTGTTTCTTTTATGTGTTCTGTTCTAGCTTGTCATTCTTTTTCAGAAGTGGAGAAAGCCACATATCTATAATGTCCTGGAGGGAAAAGGAAAGTGGTATGGTAGGGATAGTGGCTTAAAAACTGTGGTTCTTCACATCATTGATCTAGAGCTGGAAAGTCCCACAAAAATCACAATTGAATATCCTAGAAAAATATGGTTCTACCCTCTCATTTTATACATGAGGAAAGCTGAATCTCAAGAGATGAAGTGACTTGTGTAAGGTTATGTGTTTAATATGCATCAGCAGGCCCTCTGACTCTAGAATCTGAGTTTTTTCTGCCAATTCCATGAATAGCTCATATATCCTGAGCAACCTTTGGGAATTGCTTTAGAGTAGAATGATGTTAGGGTGAAGAGATTGAAGCAATGTGTCTGATGGCTTTTTGTATATAAGGGAAAGCTAGTGGTGATTAGACTGGGTATCTTCAAATATCTCATTCAACTGTGTGGTAACTGTGAATTTTTAAAAAGTTTTTTTTTTTAATTCTCTTTAAATGCTGGCACTTGAAGAAAAACTTTTAATTCATGGAATGAAAAGTTAGGTGAAAGCATAAGAAACTTCTGAAGGAAACTTTGGGGTACTGTTAAAGTCTTTATAGCCATTTAATAAATACCTACTGAATTTAATTCTAAATATTGAAATCAAACTAATTCATCAATATTTTTTCTATTTGTATGGTTTCAACCATATCTTTTCTGAGCTTCCTGTATTTTTCAAAAAATACAAGATTCCTGTCCAGAGCTTTACACAAGGGCTACAAACTGTGTTACTTCTGTTGCTTCTATTTAAATTTACATTATTTAGGGATAATATAGTGGGAATTCTTGCTGAGACCGATATTCTTTTGGACATCCTTGAAGATCCCTTCTAAAGCAGATTTTACAAAAAGAAAAAAGTTATACGTGTGGTTTATTTTTCTTATAGTTTTTTTTTTCCTCACTTGAAAAATCTCTGCTATCTAGAACAGAGAAGATTAAGGAAGTAATGACTTCTGACCACCCCAAGCAGATTAAATAAAGATCATGTATCATAGTGGAGAAGTTGATTACTCTTCTCATAGTCTCTTTACTCTGATTTTAAATATAGATCAAACAACATATTCGGTATCTTTTTTTTTTTCCAATAAATTTTCACACTAGATTAGAATCAGCAAATTAGAGGTTGGACTAGTGGCAGGCATACAGCAAGAAATAACATCTCTGGGTTGATATGGAGGGAAGAGGCAGAAAAAAAGTATTAATTTAGAAATACGAACTCAAATGGAATAACAATCTGGGGGCATCTGGTATGCAAAGCAAGCAGCTTTTCCTTCCCTTTTGGGCCCAGAGACCCTCACTGTGTAGAACCATTTTCAACATTGTCATTAAATGTTAAATAAATGCCAAATTATTAGGAGGTTAAGAGAATAGGAGAAAGAGAGGAGAGTAAAGGAAAACTCCATAGCTCAAAGGAGGTTACAGTTTAGTAGGTGCCGTTGAAAGAATTACAGAATAACCCTTCTGCAGCATGAGAAAAAAACTGATTACAAACCTAGTAGAAGTCAAGCTGACTGCTCTGAGATTTTGGAGGATGAATCGGTTATTTCTAGCTGGATGGTTAAGAAAGGTTCATAGATGAGTAGCATTTGAAGTGAGCCTTGAAGGATAAGAAATTTTTTAATAGGAAGATATATATATGGGGTATAGAGGAAGGTGCTGTTTTTCCAGGCAAGGGATATCGATTAACTGGAAGATCACATACTGTCTGAAGATGTCAGAATGATGTAGAGGACCAGCAATTAGAAAAGTTTCGGTTGTTCCCAGTGGGCAGAGCTAGAAACAATGGGTAGAAATTGTAGTGAGGCTTATTTATGCTCCATTTAAGGAAAAATAAAATTCTCCCCAGATTACCTTGGAAAGTAGTAAGATCTCCCTTACAAATCCTTGAAGAGCACATTATATTTCGGGCATATTGTAGAGAGGATTTATGTTCCCATATGGTTCAAATAAGAAGGGCCATAGGGCCCTTCCAAATCCTGAGATTCTGAGAGTTTGACACAGTAAATAGAATAAAATTTCATACTGTTTTTTTAAATGTCTCATAAATACTTAAACCTCTAGAAAACCTGTTTTAATTAGTAGATAGGAAAAGGCAGATGAAGATGAAGGAGTTAGGAAACATCTGATGGGCACTTTCAGTGACTTTAGAGATTCTTGGCTTTAGCATATTGTCATACATAATTTCACTTCAGAATATATGGTCTGTCTTGTCCCTGTTAAGTTGCTATAATTTGGTTTAACATTCGAGATTTAGATCACATTTTTTGTTGTTGTGATTCTTCCAATGGTTAGTGCCATCATGTAATTTGGTATTTATGCTATATTTACTTTCATGCAAGCATGCTGTACTTTCCTCTTCATCCCCAATATACAGTAGAATTTAAGTTCCTTTAGGGGTGGGAACAGCCTCACTTTAAAAAATTTGTATCCCTAGTGCTTTTATTAAGTGCTTGTTGGTTGACAGATTGAGAAATTGGGAGGCAGATATGTAGGTTAGGTGAAGAAGAAAGGTTTTCTAGGGGTAACTGATGAGGAGTTGGAGTAGAGAGAGGAGGTTAAATAAAGAGTGTGTACAGACTTTTCTAGTGTCTACGTAAGAAAGATTACTGAAGCTGGAATTAGCCCAATTATGAAAGAGAAAGGAAAGAATGTGCATTATGTCGTTGAGGGGAAAAATGTGGTGGTAAAATGATGTGGACTTAAATAACAATCACATGGACCATAGTGTTGCTAACTCAAATTAAGCTAGAGCAAATGGGTTAGAAGGCAGTGACTCCAGGGTGGGAAGGGGGAGACAGTATGTAATTGGCTATTTGTATATAAATGATTGATGTTAGTTGTTATATATGTAATTTATAGGATAAAGAGATCAAACTTGGGGACTATGAGGCAGTATGGGATAGCTGAAAGAATACTGGATGTGGAATCAGAGAGCCTGGGAGTAATTGGCCCCCTTCCATATACCATATACTTGGAGTATGAGTGAATGAATGAATGAAAACAGCATTTTAAAGTGTTTACTATTTACCAAGCATTGTGCTAAGCCCTAGGGATAGAAATAAAAAAGAAAGACAATTCTTGTTCTCAAAAGACTCACCTTCTGACAATGTGAGAAGCAAATTTGGTGTGACAAGTCATGGGGACAATGAGTCTAGACATCTCTTTTCTAATAATGTTGATCAAAATACTACTCAAGGAGGAAGAGATGCAAAATATAGGAGAGGTGGAGCAGTGTTAGGTGTGTGAGAGGTCACAGTGTCATGCCCAAAAGATATTGATGAAGTATGGTTCTTGTCTGTCTGGCCTGAGCTTTCATGGATGAACAGTAAGCACTAGGGAGGGAGCTGGAGGTCTAGTTACAAACTGGATGTCAGCACTTGTCCTTATCTCATATATCCAGTGCTAGTCCCTTTGCCTTTCCCACCAGGGACAAAACTATATTGTCCTTTTGCTGAATAAGACAGTGGAAAAAACTCTGAATTTATAGTCAAGATTCTGGGTGCAAATCACAACTTGCCTGTAGCCTAGGGCCTTAGTTTTCATTGAGTTAAATGATTGCTAAGGTCAATTAAATAATTTTAGGTCAAGGCTATA
The DNA here is from genome assembly GCF_028583685.1 of Petaurus breviceps papuanus. Taxonomy (NCBI): domain Eukaryota; kingdom Metazoa; phylum Chordata; class Mammalia; order Diprotodontia; family Petauridae; genus Petaurus; species Petaurus breviceps. Next base: position 82,428,393 of record NW_027185655.1, read on the forward strand.
ATTTTATTATCCTATGGCTTCCTAATGGTGCTAGTCACCTATTTGGCTATTCAACTAATATTTGTTAAACTGAGCTCAATGTTGAAATCAGGGTCATACATAAAAATGCCCTATATGAGTTTTACTTCAATCATGTCATTCTACTTGAAACTTAACCGTTAATCTTATATGTACACTAGCCCTAGATTAATTGTGGTTTAATTAATGGAAAAAAAGACCATTACGTTCTTACTATGTGCCAAGTACTATGCTAAACACTATGGAAATAAATAGGAAAAAAAAACACAACAAAACAAACAAACAAAAGGTTGTTCAATAAGGCATAAAAGAAATTTTATGCAAGGAAGATAGAAAGACCTGAAAGTCCTAAGGGTACAAAGGTGGGGTGGATGACAAGGCCTAAGGCCTATATAAGTAGATGAGATAATAGTGCCAGAGACTGTGGTGCTCAGAGTCAGGTCAGATGGTAAGGACCAGGGAGGACATGGCAGGAGAGATGGCCTGGTGATACTCCAGCTTATTTGAAGGGAGTTATTTGTTCCTACTTAATGTAAGCTGTGTGGATATTAAGGTAGCCTAGTTGAAGAAGGAAGAATGTATCAAGTAGTAGTAGGCTTATTTTCTCTCCAGAAAACCAATATCTCATGGTAAACTGCCTATATTTTAAACAGGATGTCCTATAGGCATCTCAAAATCAATGTGTCCAAAATAGAAGTTGTATTTTCCCCCAAACAAATTCCTCAGCTCTATCTCCTTATTACATCTAAGGACACCAACATTCTTCAAATCTGCTATGTTTACAAATGTGCTATTATCCTTTTAACGCCTCACTTTCACTTATCCCACATATCCAGTAAGTTGACAAATCTTATCATCTTCCAACAACTTCTCAATGACATGTCCTCCTCTCTTCACTCACACAACTACAACCCTAGTTCAGGGCCATATGTCACCTCTATCTTGGAGGCTTTAAAAATTTACTCATCCTCTCTCATCTGTGTATTTAATGTGAGCTTTCTCCATGGGTTCCACATTCTTCATTTTCCATTTCTTTTTGATCCTCTTACATAACTAGGAAAAATGTAGAAAGAGAGAAGGAAATGATTTCGGTGTGACAGAAGGAAAACATCTTAATAATTAGAACCAAGAGAGCAGATGTTTCACAAGGTAATGTTTATGTGGCTGCAGGATGGCCACTTGTTAGGGATATTGAGGGCACTTCTGTCTTCCTCTCACTCTGGTTCAGAATTTTGAAGTCATGATCAAAATCTTCATTCCCTTTCCAGCTCCACACTGCTTGATTTTATTTCCTCTTTGTAGCTATGTTCAAGTCATGTTCATTCTACCATTACACTGTGTCTTGCTTGTGTTTTGCTTGTTATCAGTCACTTTCTCTTGACTCATTTGGCTACCCTCCTAGTTCAGAGTCTCTTTACCACTTCCTTTGACGACTGGTTGCAGTAAGCTAATTGCAATAATGCTAATTGGATTCTCTAGTTTTAGGTTTTTCCTTTTTTTTTTTTTAATACATCCTCAGCATAGCCACCAAAATAATCTTCCTAAAACTTGAGTCTGACTATGTTACTTCCCACCTGAAGAATTTTCCAGGGCTTCCTAGTTTTAACTCTATGATAAAATACAAATACAACAGATTGTTATGTAGAGCCCTTAACATTCCTCCTCCAGCTTTCTTCTCCAGAGTGGTTTCAAGTCATTCCTTCCAAATAAATATTCTAGCAATATTCTGGCCTACACACTCTTCCCCAAACTTGATATTCTGTATCCTGCTTCCATTTTTAAAAGTTGTTCTGCATGCTTAGAATGAACTCCCTCTTCATCTCTTAGACTTTTAGCTTTATTCAGGGCTCAATCCAGGCACCATTTTCTTTTGGAAGTCCTTCCTTATCCTTCTAGTTCTAAGTGTCCTCCAACTCTTCCTTCTAGAATTGTTACATTTATCAATCTATTCACATGCTGTTTTCCCACAGTACATAGAGGGGTTCGTAATCTTCTTTGTGTTATACACCTCTTTGCCAATCTGGTGAAGCCTATGGATGTACCTAATCTGAGTGCATAAAATAAAATATATAGGATTGCAAAAGGAACCATAAGGAATATTGAAATTCACTTAACAAAATATGTACTTTTTAAAAGTTCACATTTTCAGGGTTAAGAATTCTTGCTAAGGGTGGCGCAGTGAATAAAGTGCTGGCCTTGGAGTCAGGAGGACCTGAGTTCGGTTCCGGCCTCAGACACTTAATACACACACACACACACACACACACACACACACACACACACACACACAAACTAGCCATGTAACCTTGGGCAAGTTACTTAACCCAAATTGCTCTCCAAAAGGAAAAAAAAAATTCTTGCTAGAAAAAATGTAATTACCTTGAGGTCAAGGATATTTGTGTTTGTTTGGCTTTATATCCCTACTACCTGTGTCTTACACAAATGCTTATGAATGCTTATTGAGTAAATTAACTAAATAATGATGTTATAGTGATCATTTCTATTTAGGTAAAGATTACAATAGATGACTTTTAAGACTCTTTTCACCTCTTGCTGTGGGGCAGGTGAGGTCTGTATAACATCTTATCTATAGCAGACTTTGTCACATTTTTATTACTGTCCCCTTAAGTATGATTCTTTATTTCTTGTCCACCTTATTTCTCTAGCTGCCAGAAACTTTTGCTTTGGACATAATTAACAGAACAATAGGGATGAGATTTAACTTACAGTAGTGGCAGCTTGTCACATTTGTAGAACACTCTACTTTGTCTCAATGGAGTGAGTAGAAAGCAAGTAACTAAAGTGACCAGGGTTGAAATATTGACCAAGAATGGGATAATAGGTAGTGATGATGAGCCCAAGTGTCTGAAGAATTGTTATATAGAAGATGGATTAGGTTTATTCTTATTGGTCTCAGAGAGCTGGCCTAGAAGTAATGGGTAGAAGTTTTAGAGAGGCAGATTTGAGCTTGATGTAAGAAAAAAAGAATCCTAATCAATAAAGCTGTCCAGAAGTAAAATGGCTTACCTGGAGAAGTGATGGCTTTCCTTTCTTTTTAATTTAATTTTTTTTTATTCTGAATAACAGATCAAATAAAATGAACATATCCATAAACATCGTAAAACAGAAAAAAAAGATTGTATATGGGATTTCTAGTGTCTAATCTATTATGTACAGCTTGCTCTTTCTATGTATGTTAAAAAAAAATCAACTTAACTTTCAAAGCTGTCCTGCTTATCTGTGACTCCTTCTTGCTTAATTTTGCTCTATTTTGCATTTTTGAAAGAATGCTTCAATTACTCTCTTTTTAAATTAATTTTCCCCTTCATTTGCTTATTTTTAATTTGTGGAATAAATGTCTTTTTTCATTTTTCTTCCTTTTTCTTCTTTTTTCCTTCTTTATCTTTTTTCTTTCTTTTTTCTTCCTTTGTTCCTATCCCTACTTCCTTTCTCCTGTGTACCACCCTCCCAACTGAAAAAAGAAAAAGAAAACCAAAACTCTTGTAACAAATATGCATAGTCAAGATATACAGATTCTTAAGACTGACAATGTCTGACTATGTTTCATTCATCTTCTTGAATCCATCATCTTTCTATTAGGAGAGCGGTGGGAAGGATCACCTTTAGAACTATGGATGAACTTTGCATTGATCAGTATTCTTAAATCATGGTTTGTCTTTACAATGTTGTTATTGTTCTCCTGGATCTACTCACTTCACACAAACTTTCCGAAGTTTGAACTTGGATATCTTCCCTCTCATTGGAGGTCTTTAAGCAGAGAATTAGAAACTACTTGTCAAGTATATTATAGTGGAGATTCCTTCTGGGTGTAAGTTGATATAGATAGCCACTGAGATCTCTTCCAAGTATCAAATTCTTCTTTGCTTTGAATTTTCACTACATTGGCAGGCAGATTATTCCACTTTGGAAAAACTCTCAAAGCTCACCTCACCCTGACAGAATGAATCTGTGTCTCTGCAATTTCCATTATTACTCTTAAGAAGAATTTTTTCATATATCCGACCACACTGTCTTTGTGAGTTTGGGCAAATAACAACTTCTGTGCTTCAGAGAATTCCCTCAGGCTGGGAACTACTTGCACCAGTGAAATCACTGGTCATGTATAAACAAACAAATAAAACTCAAGCACCTCATTTTGCTTTCTGGAGCTAAGAACACCAATAAGCCTACATGACAGCCTTTCAAATACTGGAGGACAGTTTATGTTGCTCTCCCTAAGTCTTCGCTTTTCAAGATAATCTCCTTCAGTTCTTTCAGTGGATCCCCATGTGCCATACTCATCTAGTGCTATGGTCCTGGAGACTAAGTAGTGATAGAAATATTAGCCTTACCTTACCATTGAAGGAACTAGGGATCAAAGAGATTGTGATATACCCATGGTCTTTGAGCTAGTAAGTATGAGAAGAAGGACTAAACCCAGGGCTCCTGGCATCAGATTTGATGTTCTTGGAAATCCAGCATACCACCTCTTAGCAGTTTATGTACCTTTCAATGTAATTATTCTATTCTAATTCTAATGTGTATCATATTTGTATGTGAGAAACAGTCTTGCTGTTGATACATATTGACTCTGTGACCCTAAGTCATTTAATGCCTTAGTACTTCAGGCAACTTTCTAAAACCAGAAATCAAAGTGGTGTTGTCCAGTATCAATAGAGGGAGTTTCCTCACTTAGGATTTCTATCCACATGTCCAGTCCCTATCTCTATCCCTTTTCTAATGCTTATGTCTTATGGATACTTCTTATTTTTTTATTCTTTAGAATTTTAACCTCCTCAGGGGCACAGTCTGTCAATCAACCAATAATTATTAAGCACCTGCTAGGTCCCAGGCACTGTACTAAATTTAGGAGATGATAAAAAAAGGCAAAAGATAGTCAATCTTAGCTTTCAGGAAGCTCCCAGGCTAAAATGGGAGGTAACCTGCAAACAACTATGTATAAGCAAGATATATACAGGATAAATTGCAGATAATCAATGAAGTGAGTGTTGTAGCTTTAAGGAGGTTAGGGAAATGATTACTTTAGAGGGAAAGTTTTTTAGGTGGGACGTGAAGGAATTCAGGGAAACTAGAAAGTGGAGATGAGAAGGAGTGAATTCTAGACGTGGTAGATAATCAATGAAAATGCCTGGATTTTAGAGATGAAGTGGCTTGGTGTATGATCACCTCCCTATCCACCCCCCTCCCCCAACATCTTTCAGTACATATCACTTACTAGTAACTTAATACTATCAGCCGAATAAGTTAATGTATTCTTAATCATGAGAAGGAAGGAAGGTGTGGTAAGAAAGAAAGCATTTGTTAAGCTCCTTTGTGCCAAGCATTGTTCTAAGCAATATACAAATATTATCTCATTTGATCTTCACAACCTTGGAAGGTAGGCACTAATATACTCATTTACAGTTGAGGAAATTGAGGCAGACAGAAGTCAAGGAGTTGCCTAGAATTATGCAGGTACTAAGTATCTGGAGATGGATTTGAATTTACTTCATCCTGACTTCAGGCCTAGAGCTCTCTCCACTGTAACTCTTAGCTGCATCCATAGCTCTTGGTCAGTTTTAATTTTGATTTTTTTACTTATTTGTTGTTTCATAATTATTTGTTTTACAGTTATTTCATCAATCACTTAAGTGATTAACTTCTTAAAACTAAAAATTACTGTTAGTCATATGGTATATAAATTGCTGGTCATATAATATAGTTATATTATAGAGGGGTTAGAAATGTATTTGACATTTGGGATGAAGAAGAAAAACATGGGGCGGCCAGGTAGCACAGCGAGTAAGAGCACTGACTCCAGTGTTGAGAAGACCTGGAGATCGAATCCCGGGCTCAGACACTTAGCACCCACCCAGAAACACCTGGCTGTGTAACCTTGAGCAAGTTACTTAACCCCAATTGCTTAGGGGCGGCCAGGTGGCTCAGCGAATAAGAGCACCGGCTCCAGTGTCGGGATGACCTGGATCATGTCCGGGCTCAGATACTCAGCACCACACCCAGAAATAACTGGCCGTGTAACCTTGAGCAAGTTACTTAACCCCGATTGCTTTAAAAAAAAAAAAGAAGTAAAACAATATAGATAAAGAAATTCACATAATTCCCTCCATAGTTCCCTCAAGAAACCTAATATTTAAGATGGTAGGTAAGACTGACAAACTTGAAATCAATGAATCATTGTGAAAGTGTTTTTTGGAGTCAAAATGTGGGTCCAAAAATTGTCCTGTTTCATGTTAAACTTGTAGAATCCCTAAATTCCTTCAAATGTAGCTCTAGAGTCAACTGTTAAGAGTCTTTCCTTGGTTCCTTTCTTTGTAGCTCTCTTGATTTGTCTCTGTCTCTCCTCTCTCTTGCCTTTTCTTTCTCTCCATCTTTCTTTTTCTCTTTCCATCTCTCTCTCTTTCCTTCTTTCTCTCTCCTCTCTTCCCTTTTTTCTCTCTTTCTTTTTCCATCTCTATGCCTTTCTCTCTTCTTTCTTACCTTTTGTCTTTCTCTCTCTCTTTCCATCTCTCTCATTTTCTCTCCTCTTTCCCCTTCCTCTACATTTCTCTCTTTCCATCTTTCTGTCCATCTCTCTCACTTTTTCTCTCTCTCTTTCAATGTCTCTCACTTTCTCTCATCTTTCCCTCTCTTTCTCTCCTTTTCCGTCTGCCTCTTTCATTCCATCTCTCTCTTTGTGTCTCTCCAAATTACACACTTTATACATTTACATACATGCATCTATGTTACATCCCTCCTATAGAAGTTAAACAAATCTAGGACAGAATCTGCTTGTTTTGCCTTTGACCTTTAAGTCTTTAGCAGGCCACACCATTGCTTTCATAAAGTATCTGCTCAACAAATGTTTGTTGAATTGAATTTAAATAGCATGTAACATGAATACAGGACAGGTGTGTGTATGTGTGTGTGTGTGTGTGTGCACCTGCATGCAACATTTATTCCCTAGTGATGCTTCTCATTATTAAGTTTTTAGAAATAATACATTTTATTTTTGCTATTTGTTTTGTTCCACAAATATTTCTTGAACTACTGTGACGTGCAGAGTATTATAGTGGGTACTTGGTAGTTTGTTAGATTCTTGAGAACAGGGACTGTTTATTTATATTTATTATTATTATTTGGTTTAAATCCCTAGTATATAATAGGCACTTAAATATTTGTTGCATTAAACTGAATTGAAGGATTCAGAGACAAACATGATAGTCTCTGACCTCAAGGAGCTCACAATCTAGCAAAAATTAATATGATCTAAGTTTTCTAGGCAAAGACAAACTTTTATTCTACCTCAACTTTTATTATGTGCTTTGCACCTTGATTCAATCTTCTGAGTAAGTGGCTCTGATGAATGGTGTCTGTAGAGGCAGAGCCCCACAGACAATTATCAGCTATTTGAAGGAGTGTCTGTTCTCATTCTTTATGACTAGAAACAACAGCTTAATAAAGCAGTGCCCAAAGATGACACCTACAATCCTTTCCTAGTCAATAATGGATTAGGCTCACAATCCATCATTTCTAAAAATGCATCTTTATATTCCCTTCCTTTGATATTTTCCCGGTGAAACATGACTCCTAGAAGTCATTTCTCTCTTTTTTTTTTCTTTCTTCATAGTTGAGAGAAAACTTTAACAAATAAATTGAATAGCTGGGACCTCATATCAGTGATCAGTTCATAACTGTGAACTTGAAAAGCTTCTTTTATATGATGTTGGATATTAATTCCCAAAACTTATTTATGGTTCATAGCACTGAAAATGCCAGTTCTATTCATCATCCTTGTTCTTCCCATTGATTTGCATGCTGTCAGACATTCAAATTGTTAGGCATATGAATAGAGGCTTCCTTTATATCAGGAGCCTATAGACTGGGCTGGCAGATAGTAGAATGGGGGCTCATAGCCAGCTCCCAACTTTAAGTAGCTACAAATTATTGTCTAGGTGGATGAATAGGCCTAATTGAGAGATTATCTTAAAGGGTGAAAAATAGTCTAAATATGAATTCATTCCAGTCTTTTAGAGGTTAAAGCAGTCAGGTGAAATCCGTCAACAAGCCATTCCTGTTTTGATATCATTTCTCATGCTTACCAGAGCATTTATTAAATTCATACTGACTTACTGTAAGAAACACAATAATTTTACCTCTGAGAGAATTGGGAGCAAGGTTGACTTCAGAGGTTAGGGAGTGGACCTGATTGCCCATGGTTTGCCTCTGGTTTTAGGGACAGAGAGAAACTTTCATATTCACTTGGTTTCAGCAGTTAAATTAAAACAAAATCTTGTAGGTACTCAAGGCAACTTCAGTTTTAGCATCATTAATTCATTGATCCAATGAAGATTTATTAGAAGACTATGCTAAGCATTGGGAAAGGTACCAAGCTTACATAAACTATAATTTCTATACTCATATACCTTGTGTTCTAGAAAAACAGCTTGGAAAAAAAAGGAGAGCAATGCTGAATTTATAGTAAAGAAAATCTGATTTTGAATCCTTCTCTGACACTTGCTATATGACCATGGCTAAATTCACTTAATTTCTTTGAGGTCAGTTTCTGAGGAGTGGTGAGACCCCAAAATGATAATACATTAAAATATTCTGCAGTTTTAGGTGCTATGTGTCAACTTGTTTTGTTATTTCTGGATTTGCTTATTTTGTTTTAAGATTGCTATTAATGACATTAAATATTTTATTTAGGGTAAAGAAGTTAGGGCATGATCTAAAGATGATGGATCAAATAAATACCAATCAATGAAAAAAAAATCAATCAGTAAATAAGCATTTATTAAACATTCACCATTTACCAGACACAATGCTAAACCCTGGAGATAAAAGTACAAAATTAAAAAATATAGACCCTGAAGGAGATTACACTGTGATAAGGGAGATGTCATGTATAGAAACAGGTAGAAAAGTTGAAAGATAATGTTAGAAGGGTACTTGTTGCACCAGTGCCAGGAAAAGAAGGTGAGAGAATCCTTCTATACCCTGGAATCAGGGTCCTACAATCATTGATCTCAGGTATCATGTGAAAATAGAGAAAGGTTCAGAGTTTATTTCTGAAGATACAGCTGTTTATAAATACCCTTCTGACATTGTCATCATTGCCAAGTGTTCTAGTTCTCTTTTTGCCCAGAACCTTAACAAATTGAATAAGATGAAATTTAACAAGGATTAGGTAAAAATTAGCTCTTGGGTTCAGATGCTTTCAACTACAAAAGGACAGGATGAGATAAATAATATAGTTAGACAAAGTTCATGTTCAAAAGGCCTGGGCAGTTAGTATAATTTAAAGTAAAAATAAATCAAGTGCTGATTTATTTTGTGATATCTAAAAGCTGTGGTAAAGTTGAGTTCCATGAGTAGAAGCATGTTGTTCAGAGGGAAGGCAATAATAGTCCTGTTGTATTCAACAGGCAAATCACACCTGAAGTACTGTGTTCAGTTCCAGATGCTACATTCTTAGAAAGACATTGACAGGACAGAACATGGATGGGTGACTAGAATTTTTAGACCATAATTTATAAAATCAGTTGAAGGAATTAGGGAATTTTCGCCTGAAGAAGAACACATTTCAGGGAGAATACATTTATGTTTTCTCCCTGATAGCCAACCATGATATTTCCATATCATATGTTAATCATATTTTTTTCCCTTCATTACTGTGGAATGCTACACCCAAAACCTATTCTTTCAAATGATAGTCTTTGTCTTCTCAGGTATAGATGAAATATATTATCTTGAACTAGGCTTAAAAATAACTTTAACTTAAGCCTGACAAACCATTTGTCAGTTATATTGTAGGTGGACTTTGTGCTTCAGTTAGATTGCCTCTATCTTCCCTCTGAACTGTAAGATTTTATCAGCCTATTGTTTAACTTGAGTGTAAGTGTCTATTGTGGATTAAATACTTTAATGTGAAAATCTACTTAGGTATTTCAATAATTCAAGAGGTCGTTGATTGGGTATTCTTTTTAATAATATTAAAACCACACCTTCTCATCCTGTATAATTTTTGTCCATGTCCCCTCCATAAATCCTCTGTAGTGGCTCTCTGCAACATCCCAGAGGTCTTTCTTTGGGTCTTCTAACATTCCTTGGGTACTAGTGCAACACCTGGCCAGTTCCCCCTTTATTGTTTATACTTATTTCTTGATTGTTTGACCCCCTTTTTTTGACACACCTTTCCCAGATGATATCTTTTATGTCCCCCTTTTCACCCAAGTCATTTTTGGCAATGTGCTACAATACAACCTAACTGAATAAATGAAAAAGCTATCTGGTTTGGGTGGATTTTCCATGGATGATAGCATACTATTTGGAAGCTGTGCTTATTTGGGCTCAGAGATTTGTTGTGCTAATAAAATTTTCACCTCACAAATCATCCCTTGAAATTCTTAAACTTGGTTTTCTGTTCAAACTTGATAATAACATAACTTTAGTGGATCATCTTTGACTTAATAAATACTTTGTTTTGTTTTGTATTGTTTCCTATCCCTTAAAGGCTAAATGTTTTAAAGGAAGAGTGCAAGTCTCATGTTCTATGAGGCAAAGAAAGAAAAAAACAGCCATTTTATTGAAGGATGACACATATAGAAAACATTACTGTCACCAGGGATGATATTATTCTATAATTTCACATTTAAAGGGTTTTTACTCTCCAAATGTGCCTACAGGCTTTAGTGATGCAAGCATAATTATGCATTGAAATGCATGAAAATTAAATGAGCTTTGGCAAACTATAATAATTAAATTATTTGACTTTTGAGAATAGAATTTCTAACCTGTGGCCCATTACCAAGGCTCTGCGCTTATAGGTCTGGCTTTAGGCTTAAATGCCTCTCATTAATAAATCTATGACCCATGCCCTCAAAAAAAAATCTGCCAAAAATATTAAAATTGGGCTTATGTCTGTTATTTTCCATCAGGCTAAGCATAAGGACTTACAGGGAAAAAGTACCAATAAATCAGTCAACAAGCATTTATTAAATACTTACTCCATGCTAGGTATGCTGAGGATATGAGGACACAAGTGAAACAATCCTTGTTCCCCCAGTTCTTTATACCATATTGTTTACACCATATGTTTGCATTCATTCTTCAAGTATATGCAAGGCAAACAGAAGGTAACTTTGGATTGGGGAGGAGGCCCTAGCAGCTTGGGTGTAAGGAAAGTATTCATGCCTAAGGAGATGCTTGACCTGAGTCTTTGAGGAAACAAAGGATTATAAGATGCAAGAATGTGAAGGGAGAACATTCTAGTTTTGAGGGACAACCCAAGCAAAGGCAAGCACTTAAGAGATGGAATACAAAACAGGCTACTTAGGCTTCACTGTGGAGTCTATACATTATGAAGAATAATACATAATAAGTCTGGAAAGAGGGTAGGTTAGGAAGAATTTTAAATTCCAAACAGAGGAATGAGAAAGTGGAAGCAACAGGTATAGACAACTGTTCTGTAAGATTTGGGCTGTGAAAGAGAAGAGATATATAGGACAATAGTTTGAGGAATGATAGGATTTTAAGAGTGGAAGAGATCTGGGTGTGTTTGTAGATTGCAAGTAAGTAGCCAGTTGGTCAGGAAAGACTGACAATAGGGAAATAGAGGTCATATAAATAGAGGATATAGGAGAGGATGTGATCGGGAGTACAAGTAGAGGTGCTGGCACTGGTAAGGACAAAGGCCACTTAATCCTCAGAGATGAGAGCAAAAAAGAAATAGACAGGGAATGGTGCTGAGTAACTTAAGTGTAGAAATCAAAAGGAGAAGAAGCTAGAAGACACCTTTGCTTTTTTCAGTGTAGTATGATGCAAGATCCTCTACTAAGAGGCAATGGAGAGACAATGATGGCTATGAGTTATGAGATAGCAGCAGGTCTTCCATCTTGACTCCAAGAAGGTAGATTCAGAAGGAAGGGAAATGAATAGACTAAAGAGAAGAGGAAAAGGCCAACTCAAATGGAGAAAAATCAGATTATTATTAGGGTAGTATAGTACCCTTATGGAACTTCTTTTCTTAATCTCAATTCGCAGACAAATTAGGTTCCCAGATGGGAGAATACTAATTCTTCCTTCATGATTCTAAACATAACTCTGAGGGGTTATTTTTCCTAATACTGTCATTCACAGGTCCATTGTGGTGTGTTCCCCATAGATCATCAACTTGAGCTAATATTAAACAAGTATAGCAAGGACAGTTGCAGATACTGCCATAGGCCATTGCTGCTCTGGGGACTCTGCTGTGAACCTCTAATCATTTCCTGGTGGAACCTCTGAAAGATGATTTATCTTCTAAGGTCATGTTATTTTCTGGTGAGGTGGAAGAGGTGGGGTAGAGAGAGAGAGACATGCTCTCTTCAACCCATCTCCTCTGAGGGTTGTGGCTAGAGCTGCTCTACCATGATTCTGTTCTGCTACTGGCATGAGATTCTGGACTAGCTTGTTGCAGGTTATAAATGGGTCCAGAGCTCTTAATCACTGAACCACTTAGCTACTGGTAGATTTTAGAACCAACCAAAAGACTTTGTAAATTTTCCCTTACCTACTGAGCAAGGGCTTTCTTATTCAGATTCCATTTTAGGTGTCTCTAGCCAGTATTCAGTTCCCATTAGGATATATAATATAGAGGTAGAAGGGTACTATCATATTCTTCACGATGTCACATAAATTCCAGGTTCCCTCAGTATTACAATTATAAGTCTTTAATAATTTCAGAAACCCAAAAGTTGTTATTTTATTCTTGCTATCTACTGGTTTTGCTACCAAGAAAAACTAGGAAAATCTTCCTCAGTGACCAAAGGGGAAATGGACATATTTCATTTTTTCAGACATCCACATTCAGGTTTTCTTATTGAAGTTCAATTAACAGGAGTACCACTGGGGTCTATTAAAAGAAAAAAGGTTTGGGTCTAACTGTCTAAATGATATAAAATGCCTATTAACCAGTGATCCATAAGTAAAAGCAGAAGTCTAGATTCTCTTATGGTATCTCCTCTGGTGTCTCCATAACCTCCTAAAGGTCATTTTTCTATGGCAGGGGAAATATATGGTAGTACTCCCAGATTGCCAACTCTCTTTGATGACTTGAACAGTCTAACCAATTACCTCTCTTGGTAGTGCTGTAGGAGGTAAGAACAGTGAGAGGAATAATTCCCCCACCCTTTTTCTCTCCTATTATGCTTTTCTTCTTTCTTCCCAGTGAAGTTAGGAGAAAATGTTAGGTGAAAAAGATGAATTAGTACCTTCTATAGACCAAGTCCTCCCTTCCAAATGGAGAGTATAGAAAACTCTGGGAGTGAAATTAACTTCAGCAAGCTCTTCCTCACCAAAGTTTCTAGGGGCTAAGTGATTTAGGAAGTTCTAATGTATCTGAATTCTCCAGAAGAGTTGCTGAGTCTTTCAAACAATTTCCAGCATGGAACTTATGGTGCTTAAGAAGTTTATATTCCACATGAGCCTATAAAACTCAAAAGTTTAAAGAAGTAGAAGAAGAAAGAAAGTGACTGCTAATACAGACAAAGATGCGTCTGCAAAGGCAGAGCAGCTCTGTGGATGAGATCCTTCTAAACCCACAATGCCCCTTTATTCTATGGATGTAATTTACCAGAGTTAAGGGAGAAAATTTGAGAGAAGTCAATGACTTTCACTGTACAGGCAAAATTGCTTTTCATTTAAGTAAGCATACACGTAGAAGTGCTTCTGAACTTAAGAGTCCCCCAAGCCTCATTTGGGGCAATTTCAGATAATGCTTTTTACATCAGGCTAGGGATGCCACTCCTGGGCTAACATTGTATCTATGTGGTATGCTATTGATTCTGGCAGCGGAATGCAAATGGAGCTTTCTGTCTTGATGGAGGTTAAATATACACGTTAAATACAACTCCCAGAACTTCTGAGAATGCTGTTAAATAATGTTCCCAGTAATAGGTAGGATTCAGTATATTTTAAAATAGAAATATTGGGCAGTTTCAGAATAAATGCATTAGTAAATTTAATGTGTATATGTGTGTTTTAGTTGCAACAGAAAGTAAAATGTCTGAAGCCCTAGCCACCACAGGGAAAATAATAGAGAAAGCTGACTGTGTCTACAAATCATGGACCCATGACGAATGGTTCTGACTGTGTGCCTTGCAGTAGCAACATTAGTATTATTTCCACAAACATTTATTATCCCTTAAGCGATAGATGCTATGGGGACATTGAAAGAGGTATAGGGATTCTACCCTCCTAAAACTTAGTCTAGTTGGACTTACTCTTGCAGGCTGACATAGTAAAGACAGATGTCTTGCATCTCTTAGTGGAGACATATTTGACCTGTGTAGAAACTTACTTGTGGGTCTTGGTGAGTCTGCAGAATCAGAGGATTCCTGAAATCACAGAAATTTAGAATTGTGTGGTACCTCAGCAGCCATTTGGTCCACCTTACCTTTACAAAAGAATGCTCCCACGCTACAACCTCCCCAAGAAGTAGTCATTTAACTTTAGCTTAAAGATTCCCAATTAAAAGGAAACCCACTTGCCTCCCCAGGAAGCAGCACATTTAATCCACTTGGATTATCTCTAATTGTTAATAAAGAATTCTAACTTTCTCATTTCTAGACTTTTTTTTTTTTTTATTGAGCAATCAGGGTTAAGTAACTTGCTCAAGGTTACACGGCCAGGTGTTTCTGGGTGGTTGCTAAGTGTCTGAGCCCGGGATTTGATCTCCAGGTCTATCTCAACACTGGAGCCGGTGCTCTTACTTGCTGTGCTACCTGGCCGCCCCTCTAGACTGTTTTTAACTTGGCTTGATGAATTTCTGGGGAATATGAGTCCTTTTCTCATGCTCAGGAAGTAAATCTTTGTGGAAAAAGACAATTGCAGGCCATATATGGTGCTGACAAAAAGTGTGAAGTCCCACACAATGCAAGAAGAATAAAAGACAAATAAGAGTTTTGTCATAAATAATAATGAACATTTATATATCATTTTAAGGTTTGAAAAGCTCTTTATGTATTATGTTTCCGATCCTCACAACAATCTTGTGAGGTAAATATTTTAGGTATTTTCTCTACTTTAGAAATGAGGAAAGAGGACATCCTCTCATAGAGGACATATGATTTGCTCAGAGACACAGTTCATATCAGAAGTCAGATATAAATTCCTATCTTCCTGACTGTAACTGATATCCTTTCTTCTCCACTGCTTCTTTTAACATATCTAGTAATGTCTTTTTTAGTTTATGTTAGTTTATGGTCAGTTATGTTAGTTTATGGTCAAAGAGGGAAACAATAGATAGATAGAGATATTAATAAGCTGAAATGATTTGAAATGTGTGTGGATATTATCATGTTTGTGGGGAAAAAAAAACCCAGTGAGAAAAGACACCCAAGACTTGAATTAATTATGCTTCATGTTGACAAAGGCCAATGTAACACACAAGTTTCGGTGGTAAACATGCTTCAGTTTATGATTTAAACTTGGAGAATTTTCCTTATAAAGTTCCTGCTTCTCAGTCCTGAGCTCATTCCCCAGTGTAGTGTTCCAGATGGTATCAAATATGCGACAAAGTAATTGAAACACATGTCTAAGGAAAACATCATTTGAGAATTGAATATTAGTTTCTACTTCCCTGTAAAAAATATACCCTCATGGTATTGTATCTTCGCTAGTTGTTCTGGCTATTGCTATTCTTGTGGGATTTTAGTAATATGCTCTTAGACGTGAATCTATACATTAACCTGAAGTGACCAATCCCAGTATCATGCCCCACTGAGGACCCAACTGAAATCTCTGCCCTTAACAAACATGTAGAATGGCAGGCAGAGCCGGGCAAAAAGAATTTTAACCTCCTAGAAGCTTAAAAGGCTGGACTCATTTTCCTTGCACTAGTGTTCAGGATTCTGTCATAAGACTAGGAAAATAGCTATCAAATTATTCAGGGATTGAAGACTAGGAAAATAGCTATCAAATTATTCAGGGATTGAGTCCTAGGTTAGAAGGTGTCCAAAAATGAAATCCTTAGCACATTTTCACCAGTCATGGCTTCATCAATAACCTAACAAACTAGAGAGAAATCATGTTCTATAACAGGCTTTTTGTGCTAAGTTTCACAGTTATGGAGATAGCTACTTATGAATGTAAAGGGTAGTTCCCTTGTAGAAAAGCTACAGATGTGAAATGTACAGAAGTTGTGTGACCAATTCCCAAGTTCCAGCATTGAAACTGTTGAATGCCACAATCATATCTGTAGCCATTTAGAGATAAGCAACAGATGTGATACTTCTGACTTTTAGTAGAATACCTATTTTTTAAAAAATAAGAGTAAAATAGCTTTCTTACTAGAAACAAATTACAGAATATTTTCATTCTCTTTATTAGTTTCTTGTTACAGTTTCCTGAGTCTAAAGAATTCTGCTAACTTGTTAATTATCAGCATGACTAACATTAACTTTTCTGCAAACAATTATTAACAGAAGCCCCCATCCTACACAAAATGTTAGATGACTTCAGTGTTGTTCTCTGATGTGGAGTTCTACATTCTCTTCAAGCTTTGAACAACTTAGTGAAAAGAATTTATGATCTAGAGAGAATCTTCACCATAATAGCTGCAAAATTGAATATTTTAGAAATCTACATTTTTTATGAAGCATGTGATTAATTTGTATTAGTTTTTGACATATAAAACATCTTAGTGTATACCAAGAATTGTACCAATCTGATGGAAATCAGCAAATGTTACCCAGTGCTTTAAGTTTCACAAAATGCTTTACTTTTACATTTCTTCATAGGTATAGTAACTGGAGACAGATTGTACATTTGCTGTAATTTCAAAGAACTCCATTCATGGGAGAGTCTTTTGTTTCTTATGAACATTTTCCTTCTGGAAATTAATGTGCTTTCACATACTATCTTGAAACTTAATTTTTTTTCTTCCCTGGAATTTTATGCTATCAAAGACACTTTTAGAGAACAACAAAAAACCAAACCAAACCTGGGAGTACAAAAACAGGCTTTCTGCTCTCTCTATCTATCTCATTGGAGACACGAATATTATTAAAGAACACTTACTTTGAAGACAAAGAACCTAGGTTAAAACCTGTCTCTGACATGCAGTACTTTTGCATCCTTGGCAAGTCACTTCATCTTTGGAGGATCTCAATTTCCTTATTTGTAAAATGAAATGGTGGAACTAGATAGTTTTTGAGGTCCCACTGATCTCTAAATCTATGATCGTAAGATACTATGACCATGTAGAGAACAGTTATTTTGAAAATATATAAATCTGTACTTCATTAATAAACCAGAAATTTAAAAGATTAAACTTTGTGCAATGCCAAACAAAATAAATTTTGCTTTTCTTGAATTGTTGTTTGACTAAATTTTATTTTCAAATAAGATCTGTCTTCTCTCCCTTTTACCTGTCTTCCTCCAATTAGAAGGCAAAGCAAAACAAAACTCATTTGCAAACACATATTACTTGTACTGTTAAAATGTTTTTATTTAAAGAGACTTAGTATCCGGGAATCAAGACTATAGCTTGAGCCAGTTATATCGTGGCATTGTAGGAAGCAGTGCCATTTTAAGGAAGAAAAAAGTTGCATACAATATACTGTACTTAGTGGGTAAATGTAGTGTACTGTTTCTTTGGGTAGCTAAGTGGCATGGAAGATATAGGGTGAGACCTGGAAACAGGAAGAGTCATCTTCCTGAGTTCAGATGTGACCTCAAACATTTACCAGTTGTATGACCCTGGGTAAATCACTTAATCCTGTTTGCCTCAGTTTTCTCATCTGTAAAGTGAGCTGGAGAAGGAAATGGCAAACCACTCTAGTATTTGCCAAGAAACCTCAAATGGGAACACGCAGAGTCAGACGTTACTGGATAGCAAATACAGCTATTCCTTTATTTTGCTACTCCATATGAAAATATGATGAAAAAATGTTTGTTGCTAAATGTCTGTTCCGAGTTTTGAGAGAATTTAACTCAGAAGGTTCTGAAATAGCTGTTGATCAGTTTTTGAACGTGAATAAGTATGGAATTTCAGAACAATATGCATATCAGAACTCTTGTATGATATGGGGAAAATGTAACTTTTCTGATTATAGGCAGAAGATGGGAATTCAGTTACTAGCCATAAGCTAAGGTGGAGTTGATTACAGAGGTAATCCAGAGTCTAATCAGAGAAAGGAGAGAGATAGAGGTGAAAGGACAGATTTCAGAACTAAATCAGCTAAGCTTGAAACTGGAACTGAATATTGTGGTGGTTGCTGAGCATCAACTCTAAGTCCAGTTGATCAGAGGAACAGCTTGGAAGTAGAGAATCAGAGAAGTCACCTAGTGGATCGACTGGTTTGCCTGAAACATCAGTCCAATGAGGTCTTAGTCAAGCACAGCAAGGATCAGCTCAGCTTAGCAGGGGAAGCACCTGTTCAACACAGAAGCTACGTTTATCCAGGGAATTTAATAGACAATTCCTTAGATGGAAAAGACATCAAAACCTATAGTTCAGAGCTTTGTGTTGTCCTGACTGAGCACTTGGATCTCTCTCATTCAAGTTCCCTCTCTCATGCTGGAAAGTTTGAGTAAATGTGTTGACTCTTCCTCACAGATAATGAGTACATTGGTGAGAGAGTGTGACCCAAGTCCATGTGTAAATATTGATGTATTTTATAATTCCTGAACTTGTTTTAATATATGAGTATCCATGATATTATTTCTCTTCCCTTATTATCAAGCAAACAGTTATGTTTAAGATGTAAAAATATCATATATATAAACAGAAGCATATTGGATTGTGGAAAGGTGGCACCACTTTAGGACCTCAGAGCTCAGCTCTGCACCCTTCTCCCACCCCAATCCCCCTGCTTCTATATAAAACCCACTAAAAAACTGAAGACTTAACCAGAAAGAATAATTATGAAAAAAATGAACGAGAGTCAGTAGTTTAGTATGGCATAAAAAAGATACCAGAATCCTATAGAAGTAAGGAAGAGAGATGAGCCTAGGGCAGGTGGAAGGTGGAGTGAAATGCAATCCATAGCAGGTAAAAAGGCTAGGCCAGAGGCCAGTGCTACAAGAGACAAATGAATAGTCTCATCACCATATGAGGCAGGACATGGGGCTAGAACAGCATCGAGGAAGCCTATGCTGAAACAGGGAGCCCATGGCCAAGAACCCAAGAAGCCTAGGCTTACACCACAGCATGAGTTAAGGCCAGGTAATTCCTGCAGAAGGCAAGGGCCTGGTTTTAGCTACTGAAATCAGGATCAAGTAGGATAAGTAGTGTCTGATCTAGGCTACAAATCTGATCTAAAAATTGAGGCTGGAGATGTGAGTAAACAAACAAACAAAAAATGTTGAACACAGTGAAGAAATACCTTACAATAAAGATGCCCAAGGGATAAATCCATAAGAAGATAATTAATCCACAATAATCCATATAAAGTCTAAAGAAAAAAAAAATGTCCTGGCCATCAGAACCGTAAGAATACCTGAAAGAACGGAAACAAGAAATACAATATAGGATAGCTAGGGAGAAAATAAACAGAATTAATACATTGGAATAGATGGTGATAAAACTTATCTAAGAATTGAACTCTTAAAATTAGAACAGGCTAAACAGAAAATATACTCCATGAAAAAACATGAAAAAATTAAAACAAAATCAAAAGATTTAAAAAGAAGAAAATAACAAGTTATGTAATATCAAAAACAAATTACCTAGAAAACACTTAAAGGAGAGATAATCTAAGAATTATTAGACTGCTTGAAAATCATCGAAGAAAAAAAAACTTTCTGTATTTCAAGTAATCATGAATGAAAATTGCTCAAATTTCTTAGAAACAGAAGGCAAAATGAAGATAGAGTCTACTAGTCAACTTCTGAAAGAAATAACCCTGCCTCCCAAAGGAACTGAAAGACAGTCAGTAGGGGTTTAAGATCTAGAGTAATAGGCAGGGAGAATATATTCTCACACAGTATTAATGCCTAGAAACCTGAGAAATTTGAGTGTCACTATGTGATTGTAATCTTTCTTTGGGAAACTAGACTGGAAAGTGTGAGAGTATGTCCACAAAAGCACTTTGAGTGGTTTAAGGCACTGGCCATTCATTCCATGTTCCATATAAATGCCAATACATTTAAATACCAAGGTTTTCATTGAGGATATTATTTGAATCAATGGCTTACTCTTAAAATGACTTCAAAATTTGGAGGAAAACCAATGGTGAATTCTTTTTTTCAAACCATAGGCTCTTACAAGTGGAAGAGAGCTTTGAGATGATTAAGTACATTTTACAGATGGAAAACAGTCACTATGAGGTGAAATTACTTGTCCAAAGTCATGTAAATTTTAAAGGAACTCATATCTCCTGATTCTCCAACGCCAAATCCTTTTAACTGTACTTAGATTATTTTTTAACTTAATTACACATTGGGACATAGAAAATATTGTCTTTGTGTAATATATTTTTATAAATGAATATTTTTTCATATTTTTTCCCTAAATGATCTTTCTTATTCCAGCAAAAAAGAAAAACTCCTGAAGCTTCATATTTGAATTTTCTTTCTATTTGAATTCTATCACATAGGTTTTGAGGAAAGTCAAGGAAATGAAAAAATTAACCCAAACTTGATGTTGACCCCACAATTCTCTATTAAAAAGCATATTCTTAAAATTTCATTTTATAGTTGTCCTGCAAAAGCTTAGCTTTTACCCATTTTTGCTCAGGGTAGAATTAGAGAATAGGCGTTTGCTAAAAGCATAGGCCTATTTTCTGGAAATTTCCATTGAATGTAACTAATGCATCCACTTACTCTAATGCTGTGTTTAGTTGTTCTCTGCCACCATCCAGATATTATTCTCATTTTTATTTGGTATGTGCTCAACCTTTCAGAGCTAGACTGTTCCAGGAAACTGCTTGTCTATTGCTCAAAGCCAGAGGTGGATGTTTTTCCATGTTATTAGTTCATCTTTAGTGGAGAGTTATATATATTTTTTTCATAATGGTTCAAATGAAAAATTGTAAATATTGACTTTTAAAATAAGTAAGGGGAGGGGTGAGAGTGAAGCAAAATAATATAGGAACAGGGATTAAAAAAAGAAATTGAGAAGTTAAGTACAAACTTTACTGTGCTTACATTAGTACCAACAAAGAGACGAGGAAAGAAAAATGTATTATTTCATAGAATTTCATAACTGAAGGAGAATTTTCAGATCATCTAGTCCAATTCCATCATTTGATGCATTGGGAAATTGGAGCTAACAAACTGTTGTAGGTCACAGCCTAATCTGGTAGGTCAGATTTGAAATCGGAATAAAGTGAGACACCTGTAGACTGTATAACAGTTAACAAAAGGAGTTTTGCTTAGCCATAACATGGAAAGAAGCCCACATTGCTTTAGGAACACACAACTACCCTTATATCCATATAGAAGTTGATCTGGTTAGCAGGGTGAGGGAACCCACAAAGCAATGGTACATTTATAAAATTGAAAGGTCACTGACTTCTTGTTTGCTGGCCTTTTTTATGCCCTTCAACTTCTGGAAAACCACAACAAAGGCTTAGTTAAGTGTTAGGACTACAGACCAATAAAGCCTCTTTTAGGAAGCTATTGATCTGGCCATAAAGATGTTAAGACACTTGTCCAATAGCACACAAATTATTATTAGCACAACCAGGACTAGAATCTGGGTGTTTTGAAGTTTCTTCCATTGTATTTTGTTTTGTTTTGTTTTTGTTTTATTCCCATATCCAACTTCGTGGGAACAAGCTAGGATAAGGCCATCATGAAAACAAGCCTGACATTTACCTTGCTATCTTTTTTTTTTTTTTTTAGCTCTGTGAAGGACTAAGGCTTATTTATCTTATTTATCCTTCCCTCTGCCTTAAAGTGACTACTTAGAAAAGGCTTCTTGAATGAATGAATAAATGTCATTATTTTCATTTTGGCTGCTATACATTCAAAATAGCCAAAGGAGGAATAGATATTTGAGGGTATTGGGTGATTTCTACTGATTTGGGGGGCAGAAGAAAAGGAAGTTCTTTGACCTTTCAGATCTTAGAATCTAAAAATTGGATGGAAGTTATCTAGTCTCACCAAGTTTATATTAGAACAAGGACCCAATGTAAAAAACATATGTGACATGTGGTCCTTTGTCCTTAATATCACATAATGACAGATCTCCAGTGATAAGGAAATAATTACCCATTGAAACATCCCTTTTTGCTTTTGGACAGCTTTAATAATTTTTTTTTTTGCTTTTTGGAGGGCAGTTGGGGTTAAGTGACTTGCCCAAGGTCACATGGCTAGTTTTTGTGTTAAGTGTCTGAGGCCATATTTGAACTCAGGTCCTCCTGACTCCAGGGCTGGTGCTCTATTTACTGCGCCACTTAGCTGCCCCTGACAGCTTTAATTCTAAGGAAGGTTTCTTAATATTTGGTTGGAATTGATTTCTGTAACTTCTGCCCTTTGGTTCTTGTTCTGTAACTGTCAAGACAAATCTAGATACTTATCCAGTTAATATTTTGACTCTGAACTCATTGATGTGAGAGGTCCCTTCAATGATCCTACTCTTGTTCAATGTGTTCCTGCTTATTCTGTGTAATTCTTGTCTATATTCTTCAAAAAAATTGTCACAGGAAGGCTACCTAATGTGCTAGAGACCACAAGGTGGATGCAGTGGATAGAGTACTGTGCCTGATATCAGGAAGACTTGTTTAAATCTAGTCTTAGACACTCAATATTTGTGTGATCCTTGTATGTCATTTAACCTCTCTCAGACTCAATTTATTTGACTGTGAAATGGAGATAATAACACCTATTTCTCAGGGTTGTCGTGAGGATCAAATGAGATAATATTTGTGAAGCACTTAGCATAGTGCTTGGTACATAATAAGTATTTGATAAATGCTTGTTTCCTTTCCCTAAGCCTTCTCTTTTTTGATTTCTCTAGAAATTGCAGAGTATCAGTAGAGAATTTGAGTAATTCATCTGCCATTTCTTGTTCTCACCATATGGCCAGTCAGTCTTCTATTTTTTATGATATTCTTTGTTCCACTTCTTTTTTGGAAATCTTTGTTATATATTGCAACCTGCTTACACTCACCATATACATCTTCATTTCTCTGTGAGTTATACACATCTTTGATTCTTCAAGGTAGTTATAGTCCATGTCTTCCTGGCTTATAGTAACACGAATAAAATGATAATATTGAAAAGATAGGATTTTGGGGGCGGCTAGGTGGCACAGTGAATAGAGCAACAGCCCTGGAGTCAGGAGGACCTGAGTTCAAATACAGCCTCAGACACTTAACACACAAAACTAGCCGTGTGACATTGGGCAAGTCACTTAACCCCAATTGCCCTCCAAAAAAGCAAAAAAAAAAAAAAAAAGAAAAGATAGGATTTTACTTCTCTGGGAAATGTAAGGTCAATAAAAGGACTTTGCATTTTCTCCAAAGCAGTCCAGCATGTTCTCCTCTTTCTTTTCAACTTTAAATTCAGTTTGTTGTCTGTCTTTACTCTTTGTCCCAGATTTTACATATATATGTATATGTATGTATGTATGTATGTATGTATGTATGTATATGTACTGTCAGACAAGCCTAAAGGCTGTCTATGCAAATGCATGTTGAAATGTGGGCAATAAATGTAATTCATTCATTTGGTCTTTTCTGTATGGATTTACAGGCCATACTCCCTTGAGTAATCAGAGATCTCTTCCAGGAGGCTCTGTGGTGTCTTAGGGACCGATGGAATCAATGCAATGTCATTGATGAACAGGAATTTTTGGAAGATTTTACTATCTAGTGGGAAGCTGTCCTCAATCTGAACTCTGCATTGACTCTCTTCCATCACGTGGTGAATATGTTTGGCAGGCACACACTTCTCTATTTTTTGTCTTGCTTATTATCAGAAGGTCATTAAACAAGATTGTTTTTCATGTCTTCCAAAGTATCCTGAATGATCTTGAATAATGAATGGGAGACACCTTGTTGTAAAATAGAGTGGAAGACAGCATTTTATTTTACTGAATCAAATACTTTTTCATAATCAGCAAACAATAAGAAAAATGAGTTATGCCCTTATTGGGCATGGCATTGCTTTGTATATGCATGATTTTGTAAAGTTTTTTTTATATATGGGAGAATATGTATATAAATTAGTGATTATAAATTTTCTTATAATCCACCTAATTAAGTCCAAAGAAATTTCATACCTTCTTCCCAAATCTTCTCATTTCTAAGTTAAACATCCCCAGTTTCCCTACCCTATCTTTCTGTGACATGAGAATAGTTGTAGTTTCCTCCCTGTGTATATATTCTTATGTATATGTGCTAGCAAGCCACTATCCTTCCTAAAATATGGCACTAAGGCCTGAACATATTAAAACATATGTGTTTTGATCAGAGCACAATATAGTATGATGATCACCTCCCTTGATCTAGACACTCTATCTCTTTGAATGAAACTTTAAATCATATTAGCTGTTGGGGTTGCCACCTTATACAGTTGAATCATATTGACCTTGTAGTCTACCAAACCTCTGTCTTTTTCACATGAACTACTATTTAGTTACATAGTTCTTGGTTATACTTGTGTGTGATAGGGCCAATATCTACCCATTTTCTCTTTATCACACCCTACCATCTCTAATAAGGGTTAGGCTAATTTTTTTCCTGTAGAGTTGAACAGATCCTCAAAGGTCTTCTAATACAAACACTTCATTTTTAAATAAAGAACTTTAGGCCCACAAGGACTAAGTGAATTGCTTAAGGTCACACATATATATGTAGTGGAGTTGGGATTTGAACCTAGATCCTGACTTCAATCTAAAGATTTTTTTTTTTTTACTGTAACATGCTGGCTTTACATACAATCTCTTTGGAGTAAAAGCAAATGACAGAAAGCTAGTCTCTGTCTTCAGATATTTGTAATATAATTAGTGTAAAGCAGTCAGTGAAGCTAAATAGAAACAGGTTAGCTATACACATTGCACAGCAAAATCCATATCACATAAGAATGAAAAATAAATTCATTAAGCAAGGCCATACCTGTACTTCT
Source organism: Petaurus breviceps papuanus (assembly GCF_028583685.1). Taxonomy (NCBI): domain Eukaryota; kingdom Metazoa; phylum Chordata; class Mammalia; order Diprotodontia; family Petauridae; genus Petaurus; species Petaurus breviceps. The sequence goes on from NW_027185655.1 coordinate 82,453,467, forward strand.
GTTGGGAAAGATAATAATTTGTTAATTAAATAAAACCTTGTGCCTTCATTACAGCTTTCATCATATGATTGCCTTGACTAAGCCTTGCTTGTTGACTGAGCCTTAGTCAATGTTCAGAACATGAAATTCATACACTTGTGGAAATTTAAGTACTTTTTCACTTGTTAGCAGGCACTAATGACTCTAATTAAGGCAGAAGGCCATCTAAATAAACAGATGATTAGAGCTGACAAATAGGAGTTTTCCCCAGGCTCCTTGTCAATAAGTCAATTAATTATGCTTTCCCACTGTTGATATTATCCTATATTTAGTTAGCCTTTGGTCATGACAGGTATATGACATACAGAGAAAGTGTATCACTGAGATTGAATCTTACCAGTATCCAGAAATTATCTTTCAAGAACTAAGGAAAGTTTCTTGGGGAAAAAAAAAGTTAAAAAAATAGATAAGAACTTCAGCTTTTGAGGCATACCCCTTGTTCACCTATTAGTGACAGTATAGCAGAAACTGATAAGTAACAGAAATTTTAAAAGGAAAATATAAGGACAAACAACCTCTTTCAATACTTTGCACTTCTAGCTTTCTCATAACCAAGATATAAATTAAGATTACCCTCAGTATTTCTGTAGAGCTGATAGAAACAAGGAATTTTATTAAAGGAGAAACAGTACCCTTGAAGTGACTCAGTGGGGTAGAGATGTATTCCATATAGGTGGAATAAAATGAGAATTAAACCCTAAGCATGTAATTGTCACATACCTAGACTAACAGACTGGTAGAAAAGAAATAATTTCTAACCTCCTCCTTTCTATGCTTAAGTATTACATATAACATGTAACTATGGCAACAAATCCTGGCAGTGACAGCATATGCAGAGTCCTTTCAAAACAAAACAAAACAAAAAAAAGAGAAAGAAAAAAAAATCTAAACGTGATCCCTGAGAGGAAATGGATTAATTCCTCAACTTAAAGTCTACACAATTCTAGCTAAAATAGGGAAATATGCTCCCATATTAGTGACCGTCTTTTGTCAAAATGCTAACATATGACTAATGCATGTGTCATGACTTGGCAATGAATCATTCATTTGCAAATGCATGTGTGGTGATTTTTTTTTTCAGGTAATGAATAAAGCCCACCAATTTTTCTTTTTCTTGGTATACACTGTCCTATCATGACTCCAAGTCTTGTTCATGAGAAAAAAAAATAAAGCAGCCAACTAGATAAGTATGTATATACCATGCCTTGCTGTTCATATTGGACTTAATGTTTATAGAGAGGCAGCATAATCCAGTGGAATACATGCTAGATTTGGAATTAGAAGATCTTGGTTTGAATCCCAACTCCTTATTTAGCCTTGGGAAAGAAACATTGATTCTCTGACCCTCAGTATCCTCCCTTAAAAAATGAGAGGGTTGAATTATGTAGCCTCTATTGTCCCTTTTAGTTTGAACTGTGAAATCGTAGTATATAATACTATTTGAAGTTTGGCACTGTGTAGACAAAATAAGGATACAGTGGACTTCAAAAAAAATTGTTATCCCCATATTCTTGCATCAGAGAAACACAGATGATGTATGTGAAGAATCATGAGATATGTAGGAAATGAGCAAATGTAGACATCCAGAGGACTACAGTCCTCAAAAGTAAACTATATTCTGGCAGTTATAATGAAGCTCTTCACAATCCTTCATTACTCTACTAAATGAATAAGCTGGAGTAAAGAAAACAAAAGAGGGAAGGGAATTTGAAAGTAAAAAAAACTATCTTCTGACACTCCATCTCTCTCTCTCTCTCTCTCACTCTCTCTCTCTCTCTCTCTCTCTCTCTCTCTCTCTCTCTCTCTCTCTTTCTCTCTCTCTCACACACGCGCACACACACACACACAAATCCACTTTGTCTTCCTAAGGTCAAATACTGTAGTCATTTCCAGGAAATTCTAGTCCCATTAAATGTTTTTTTTTTTTTTTTCCCAAATTGCCTAAGAGCTCTCCCTCTCTATTCAGTCTTTACCTTTTTATTTTTTTGCTTTTTTGGAGAGGGGAAGGTAGGGCAATTGGGGTTAAGTGACTTGCCCAAGGTCACACTACTAGTTTTATGTTAAGTGTATGAGGCCAGATTTGAACTCAGGTCCTCCTGACTCCAGGGCCAGTGCTCTATTCAGTGCAACACCTAGCTGCCCCCTCTTAAGCAGTTTCTTAAACCAATAGGTGAGGTAGTGGGAAAAACATTGCTTAAGAGTCAGAGGGCAGATTTTTGAATCCTGCCTATGTTACTTATTGACCATGTAAACTTGGGATAGTGTAGTAACACATACTTAGGCTTCACTTTCCTCATATTTAAAATAGGATATTTGTCTTAAATGCTCTTTATGGTTTTTGCTAGGTCTAAATCTTGTGACTTATTATCTACAGTACTCATCTGTACTGTACTGTATTCATATTTGCCACTTGAGTGGCAACTGCTAATGTCATTAGATGTTCACACTTTAAACTTGGTTACTTGTTAAATGTTTATAAGTCCATATAAATGCATAAGACAATACTCTGAAAGTAATGTATCTAAAATTATACTATTAATACAATTCATAATTGATGAGAAATGAAGGACAAATCTATTGTAGTGGAATGAACCCTAGATTGGGAAGTAGGAAACATGATTACAGGGGCTAGGTGGTGTAGTGGATAGAGTACCAGGCTTGGAGTCAGTAAGACTTCTCTTTCTGAGTTAAAATCTGGCCTGAAGATACTTACTAGCTGTATGACGCTATTTGTTTCATCTTCCTCATGTGTAAAATGATCAGTAGAAGGAAATGGTAAACCACTCTAGTGTCTTTGCCAAGAAAACCCCCAAAAGGGGTCACAAAGAGTCAGAAATTATTGAAATGCTGAACAATAAAAAACATTACTTCTAGTCTACTAAGGTAGAGATGGGTTGTGATCTGGGTGGGGAGTGGGGGTGGTCCTTTAAGTATTGAAGTTCTGTTTACTTCTCTCCAGAGGTGGAGGGCACACAAACTTGTAAGGCCTCTGTTGATCTCTATCTCAAGAATTTTCAATCCAATGAGAGAAAAAAGACATACATAAAAGGAATGGACTTACACAGCATTAGTTGCATATGCATGGGCTATACTGTGAGAATTAGTATTTTTATTCAGCAACAAAAACCAATTTCAATGTAGCAGACATGTAAGTATTCAGATTCTCAATGCAACTAGGCCTTTTCACCCGAGGATAAGGTGGAGCTGATAGCAAAATTTTTCAGATTTGGGAATGTGATAAACCACATGGGCATTAAGGGGCATATGGGAAGAAGTCATGTGTATTCATTTAAATTGGTACATTACTTTCCCATAGGCAGCAATCCTACCATGAAAAGATTGACGCATAGAGCAATATAGAGAGTAATCCATTCAAGCAAGAGTGGGCTGGTGCAGTGGAGGTAGTACCAGGCCTGGAGTAAGGAAGATTTATCTTTCTGAGTTCAAATCTTGTCTCAGATACTTACTAACTGTATGACCATGGGTGAAGCACTTAACCCTGTTTGCCTCAGTTTCCTCATCTGTATAATGAACTGGGGGAGAAAATGGCAAACCATTCCAATATCTTTGCCAAGAAAAGCTCAAATGGGATCACAAAGAGAAGGACAGAACTGAAAAACGACCGAACACCAGCAGCATAATTACTAACCCTCTATATTTAGCCATGGACTGACATTTATGGTGTTTACCGTACCCTGAGCTACATACATAATTCTGTTGTTGTTTTTCTGGTAGACCTCTTAGGTCTTCTGAATCTTAAACAAAATGGAGCACTGGCAAATTTGGTGCGTTGATAACCAGGTAGTGCAGGGATAAGCCACTTCAAGTTGCTGATATAATGGTTATTTCCCTGACTTGCCTGCCTCCTAACAACAGCAACAACAAAGAATAAAAAGTTGAACAATTATAGCTGTCAGAAAAATGGAAATGACTGTCCCTAGAGGTAATGGACTCTCCCTTACTAGAGGTCCTCAAGATAAAATAATTTTATTATTTTATATATCAAAGTTGGTCGTCACACATACATTGTGTCCGTAATTGTGTACAAATTTCTCTTGGCTCTTCTCTTCTCACTCAGCATCAGTTCGTATAAGCCTCTCCAGGTAAACATGAAGTCCATCTGCTCCTCGTTTCTTATAGCACAATAATATTCCATTACATGCATATACCACAACTTGTTCAGCCATTCCCCAATTGATGGGCACCCCATTAATTTCCAATTCTTTGCCACCACAAAAAGAGCTGCTATAAATATTTTTGTACATATGGGTCTTCCTCCCACTTCCATGATCTCTTTAGGATACAACCCTAGAAGTGGTATTGTTGGGTCAAAGGGTATGAAATTATTTATGGCCCTTTGAGCATAATTCCAGATTGCTCTCCAGAATGGTTGGATCAGTTCACAACTCCACCAGCAATGCATTAGTATTCCAATTTGTCCACACCCTCTCCAGCATTTTTCATTTCCTGTTTTGTTATCTTAGCTAATCTGACTAGTGAGATGTGGTATCTCAGAGTTGTTTTGATTTCCATTTCTCTAATTAATAGTGATTTAGAGCATTTTTTCATATGCTTATAGATATCTTTAATTTTTTCCTCTGAAAACTGCCTGTTCATATCATTGGACCATTTATCAATTGGGGAATGGCTTGTATTCTTACAGATTTGACTCAATTCTCTGTATAATTTAGAAATGAGTTCTTTATCAGAGACATAGGCTGTAAAAATTCTTTCACAATTTTCCACTTCCCTCCTAATCCTGGTTATATTGGCTTTGTTTGTACAGAAGCTTTTCAATTTCATATAATCAAAATTATCTATTTTGCATTTTATAATGCTCTCTAATTCTTGTTTGGTCATAAAGTCTTCCCCTCTCCACAAATCTGACAGGTAAACTATTTCTTGCTTTCCCTGATTGCTTACAGTATCAGCCTTTATACCTAGAACATGCACCCATTTAGACTTGATTTTGGTATATGGTGTTAGATAATAGTCTATGCCTAGTTTCTCCCATACTATATTCCAATTTTCCCAGCAGTTTTTGTCAGATAGTGAGTTCTTATCCCCAAAACTGGGGTATTTGGTTTTATCAAACAGCACAATACTATAGTCATTGACGGCTGCATCTCATGTACCCAATCTATTCCATTGATCTACGACTCTATTCCTCAGCTAGTACCAAGTAGTTTTGAGGACTGCTGCTTTATAGTACAGATTAAAATCTGGTATAGCTAGACCACCATCCCTAGCATTTCTTTTCATTAATTCCCTTGATATTCTGGACCTTTTGTTCTTCCAAATGAATTTTGTTACTATTTTTTCTAGCTCTATAAAGTATTTTTTTGGTAAATTGATTGGTATAGCAATAGATGTACAATTTAATTTAGGTAAAATTGTCATTTTTATTATATTGACTCAAACCAGCCATGAGCAACTGATGTTTTTCCAATTAGTTATATCTGACTTTATTTGTGTGAAAAGTGTTTTGTAGTTTTATTCATATAGGTACTGGTTTTGTTTTGGCAGGTAGATCCCCAAATATTTCATAATGTCTACCATAACTTTAAATGGGATTTGTCTTTCCATCTCTTGCTGTCGAATTTCATTAGAAATATACAGGAATGCCGAGGATTTATGTGGGTTTATTTTATATCCTGCAAATTGCCAAATTTATTTGTTATCACAAGTAGTATTTTACTTGATTCTTTAGGATTCTCTAAGTATATCATCATCATATGATCTCCAAAGAGTGATAGCTTGGTCTCTTCTTTGCCTAATTTGCTTCCTTTGCTTTCTTTTTCTTTTCTAATTGCTACTGCTAACATTGCTAGTACCAGATTGAATACGAGTGGTTATAGTGGACATCCTTGTTTCACACCTGATCTTATTGGAAATGCTTCTAGCTTCTCCCCATTACATGTAATACTTGCTGATGGCTTTACATAGATGCTACCTATTATTTTAAGGAAGGCTCCTTTTATTCCTATACTTTCTAGTGTTTTTAATAGGAATGGATGTCGTATTTTGTCAAAAGACTTTTCTACATTTATTGAGATAATCATGTGGTTTCTGCTACTTTTATTGTTGATATGATCAATTATACTGATGGTTTTCTTAATATAAAACCATCATTGCATTACTGGAATAAATCCTACCTGATCAAAATGTATTATTCTTGTCTTTTTGCTAATATATGATTTAAAATTTTTACATTTATATTCATGAGGGAAATTGATCTATAATTTTCTTTCTCTGTTTTATCTTTTCCTGATTTAGGTATCAGCACCATATTTGTGTCATAAAAGTACTTGGTAGGACTCCTACTTCGCTAATTTTCCCAAATAGTTTGTAGAGTATTGGAATCAATAGTTCCTTAAATGTTTGATAGAATTCACTAGTAAATCCATCTGGCCCTGGAGATTTTTTCCTAGTGAGTTCACTGATGAATTGTTTGATTTCTTTTTCTGAGATGGGGTTAAGTAATTTACTTCCTCTTCAGTTAATCTGGGCAATTTATATTTTTTGTAAATATTCATCCATTTCACTAAGATTTTCAAATATATGTGCATACAACTGGGCAAAATAATTCCTAGTTATTGTTATAATTTCCTCTTCATTGGTGGTAGATTCACCCTTTTCATTTTTGATAGTCATAATTTGGTTTTCTTCTTTTTTTTATCATATTGACTAAGGGTCTGTCAATTTTATTGGTTTTTTCATGAAATCAGCTCTTACTTTTATTTGTTAATGCAATAGTTTTCTTAATTTCAATTTTATTAATTTCTCCTTTGGTTTTCAGTAGTTCTAATTTAGTATTTTATTGGGGGTTTTCAATTTGTTCTTTTTCCAACTTTTTCAATTGCATGCCCAATTCATTAACCTCCTTTTTCTCTAATTTATTCATGTATGCACTCAGGGATATAAAATTTCCCCTAAGAACTGCCTTTGCTGCATGCCACAAATTTTGGTATCTTGTCTCATTATTGTCATTCTCTTGAGTGAAGTTACTGATTGTTTCTGTGATTTCTTGTTTGACCCACTCATTCTTTAGGATTACATTGTTTAGTTTCTAATTAGTTTTTAGTCTATCTTTCCATGGCCTTTTATTGCATATTATTTTTATTGCATCATGATCTGAGAATGATGCATTTAATATTTCTGCCTTTCTGCACTGAATTGTGAGGTTTTTATGGCCTAGTATATGGTTGATTTCTGTGTAAGTGCCATGTACCACTGAGAAGAAAGTATATTCCTTTTTATCCCCATTTAGTTTTCTCCAGAGATCTATCATTCCTACTCTCTCTAAAATTCTATTCACCTCTGTAACTTCTTTCTTATTTATTTCGAGGTTGGATTTATCAGGTTCAGAGAGGGAGAGATTAAGGTCCCTCATTAGTATAGTTTTGCTCTCCATTTCTTCCTCTAATTCCCTTACCTTCTCCTCTAGGAATTTGGATGCTATACCACTTGTTGCATGTATGTTAAGTAATGATATTTCTTCATTCTTGATGGTGCCTTTTAACAGAATATAGTTTCCTTCCTTATCTCTTTTAGATAAATTTTTTGCTTTTGCTTTATCTGAGATAAGGATTGCTACCCCTATTTTTTTACTTTAACTGAGACATGATATATTTTACTCCAGCCTTTTACCTTTACCCTGTGTGTATCCCTCTGTTTCAGATGTGTTTCTTTATAAAGAGCATATTGTAGGATTATGGTTTTTAATCTCTTCTACTATCCGCCTCCATTTAATGGGAGAATTCATTCCATTCATGGTCACAGTTATGATTACTATCTATTTCCCTCCATCCTATTCCCTCCCCTGTTTATGCTTATATTTTTTCTCCCTTTCTCTCTTCCCCTTGTTAATTGTTTCCTTTTGACCACCACCTCCCTCAGTGTTCACTTCTTATCAGCCCCCCTCCCTTTTCCTCCCCTTCTCCCTTACTTCTTCCCTCCCTTCTAAGCACCGCCCACTTTCATAGCCCTTTCCCCCTCCTACTCCCTGTAGTATATTTTTATACTTAATGTGGTATGTTATTTCTTCTTCGCACCAAGAGTGACAGGAACAAATCTCATGCAAAACTCCTCTCCCTCCTCTCTTTCCCTCTATTATGATATGTTTTGTGTCTCTTCTTCATAGAGTCCTATACTTAACTGGTTATATTATTCCCTCCTTGCACCAGAACCAATGAGGGAAAAGCTCATATAATACTCATCTCCATGTCTTCTTTCCCTCTGCTATATTGTTTTTGTGCCTCTTTGTGTGGCATAATTTACCCTTTTCCATTTCATTCATTCCTCTTCTTCCATTGTAGCCTTAATAAGTTTTTTTAATCATCATTTTGTGTAATTTATACTCATACCCCCTACTTATCTATAAACAGTTTGCTCTTATTAAATAACAAGGGGTGTGTGTGTGTGTGTGTGTTTTCCTTGTTTACCTTTCTATATCTCTCTTGTGCCTCATAATTGGAGGTTAAATTTTCCATTGAGCTCTGGCTTTTTCATCAGGAAGGTATGGCAATCTGTTATATCATTGAATCTCCTTGCCTGGGAGAATATATTCAGTTTATCTGGGGGGTGATCCTTGGTTGTAACCCGAGTTCTTTTGCCTTGCGAAAAATTATATTCCACTTCCTCCTATCTTTCAATATAGAGGCTGCCAGATCCTGTGTGATCCTCACTGTGGTACCATGATATTTGAACTGTTTCTTTCTGACTGCTTGTAGTATTTTCTCCTTTACCTGGTAGTTTTGGAGTTTGCCCACAACATTTTTAGGACTTTTTTTTGTTTGTTTTTAAATCTTTTTTTTTTCTTTATTAATTTGTTTGTTTACTTTTAGCTTACAAGATTCTGTTCCACAATTTATTGAGTTTCATATTTTCTCTCCCTCCTTTCCTCCCCCCCCCCATGAGAGCATACAATCAAGTATAGGATCTGCAAATACTTTCACATTAGACATTAGACAGGTTATAAAGAAGGATTGTATCAGATGGAATGAGCAATGGGAAAGAGGAAACAAAACTGAACAAGAAAAAGAAAAAGATCAGGTAGTTTGCTTCAATCTGGATTCAAACTCAGTTCTTCCTCATTCTTTTTCTGGATATAGACATCTCTCTCCATCATCAGTCTCTTAGGGTTGAATTATAACCCTGCATTGCTGAGAAGAGTCCATTCTATCAAAGTTGGTCATCAAACATGCGTTGTGTCTGTAATTGTGTACAAATTTCTCCTGGTTCTACTCTTCTCACTCGGCATCAGTTTGTATAAGTCTCTCCAGGTAAATATGAAGTCTATCTGTTCCTCATTTCTTATAGAACAATAGTATTCCATTACATTCATATACCACAACTTCTTCAGCCATTCCCCAATTGATGGGCGCCCCCCCCCATTAATTTCCAATTCTTTGCCACCACAAAAAGAGCTGCTATAAATATTTTTGTACATATGGGTCTTCCTCCCACTTCCATGATCTCTTTAGGATACAACCCTAGAAGTGGTATTGTTGGGTCAAAGGGTATGAAATTATTCAAAGCCCTTTGGACATATTTCCAGATTGTTCTCCAGAATGGTTGGATCAATTCACAATTCCACCAGCAATGTATAAGTGTTCCAATTTGTCCACATCCTTTCCTGCATTTGCCATTTTCCTGTTTTGTCATCTTAGCCAATCTGATTGGTGAGATATGGTACCTCAGAGTTGTTTTGATTTGCATTACTCTAATCAATAGTGATTTAGAGCATTTTTTCATATGCTTATAGATATCTTTAATTTCTTTCTCTGAAAACTGCTTGTTCATATCCTTTGACCATTAATCAATTGGGGAGTGACTTATTATTATTTTCCTTGGTTATTTTTTAGAGCTCCTTTTCCATATCACACATTTTTATTTTTAAGGAGCTGTTTTCTTCAGTTTAATGTTTTTCTAATTTTGCAATTTTGATTTTAAAAGAATTATTAATTTTTTCTTCTATCTACCTCATTTGGTTTTCAAAGTTCATTTTGACCTCATCTAGGAAAGCTTTCTGTGCTTGTGACCAGTTCCCTGTTGATGCTTCAGCTGTGGGTGTGGAGTCAATACTGTCTCCCTTTGAATTTGGTTCCTCCCTCTGATGATAGTAGGACTCCAGAGTCTTTGTCTTTGTAGTCTGCTTTGTACCCATTTTGAGGCAGAGCCCTAGACACTCCCTTCCTCTAGGGTTCCCAAGCCTTTATTGTTTAGGGTTATGCCCTGAGGCAATAATTACTATGTTTTCAGGGTCAATGGGGGGGGGGGGATTGGAGCAGCCTGGGTTCACTCTGCCATCCTGGTCCCTGGAGGTCCAGATAGGGGCTTTTTAAATTTCTGGGCTATGGATTGGTAGTCCCATGAGTATTTTCTGCCCCTGCCAAGGGCCCTGCATTTGATTCTTACCTTGCTCTTTCCAGTCCCAGCCCTGTAGTGATAGGCCTGGTAATGGCCTTTGTGGTTGGTGGAACGACTTGCCACCACGTTGATCAGACCTTGTTCAGTCCTACCTCTGTGCGCTGTGGTGTCCTGGCCTGTCTCTCACTGCAGGGTCGGTGTCCTGGCCTGCCTTATCAGCTTCCTCGCCTGCCTGCCTGAAGACTCTTTAATTAACAAACCTGAAGTATATGAATATAGAAGAGGCACATTCAGGAGCTTCAGAGGTGACCTGGCCCTGTGATATCTAATTTTGCTTCAAAATTTATGGCATGTCTTCTCATGGGTGAAGTTGGTTCATGATTAGGACCTCTTCCCATTTTTTTAAAACTTTTACTTACCACTTGGGAAGTAGAGAACAAGAGAGAGGAGTGAGGACAGGACGGAAAAGTTTTTGGAGGTTATAGAGAAGTTTTGGATAATAACAACAGCAGCTATAAATAATTATAACATCAACAATAGCAGCTATATATATCCCCTCAAGTTCTGTGAAGCCCTTTAAAAATATTATCTCATTTTTATCTTCACAGTGTCCCTGGGAGATAGATGCTATTATTGTCCCCATTTTGAACATGAGGAAACTGAGACAAACAATGGTTAAGTGACTTTTCCAAGGTCACGCAGAAAATATATCAGACCAATTATAAATCAAGACTTCCAAACTCCAGAAGCAATGCTCTGCCCACACAGAGCTGTACACCTACCCACAAGTATAACTTATTTCCCATTAAGTAAACTCTGTTAGAGGGAAATAGCCTCAGGCTGTGAATGTGAAATCATGTTTAATTTCCTTTGTGTATATGTGAGATAGTTATAAGGTGGTGTGGGTGATTAGTGGACAGTGAGGTAGTGTGGCATTTTCTCTGGCTGTCCCCACCCCACCTGCCAGAAATGTTTTTCTTTCTCATCCCTACTTCCTGGAAGTTCCAACAAATCTTCTTCAGGAGGCATATCCAAACTTATCTTACTTCTAGTGCCATCAACCCTTTAATTATTTTCCATTTATCCTTCATATATCTTATTTGTACATTTGTTTGTTGTCTCTCCATTAGATTATGAGCTCGTATCTCTAATACTTAGCAAAGTGACTGTAACATAGTAGATGCTTAATAAATGTTCATTGTCTAATGGACTGATTGCTTCAACCATCCCACTTTTCTTTAAAACTTCTAATAACTCTCCCTGTTAAGTACAAACTTCTCTCCCTGTACTTGTTACTTTTTCAAAATGCTGTTTCCTAAATTACTTCTGTTGCCTTTTTTTAGACTGAAATTCACATTATGCTTACCTATTCAAGGTATTTTTTGAGCAGAAAAGACATTGTTGTCAGAGGACCTGGACTTAAATCCAGACTTTCCTACTTATTATTAACTCTGTGACCTTGTGTAAGTTACCTAACCTCTCTGGCTTTAGTTTCCTCACCTGGTGTGGTTGTACTAGATTATGTATAAGGTACCTTCTACCTCTGATGATCAAATCATCATATTGACCTTAGGTGGTTAAAATAGGGGTGAGATGTGCACCATGATCAACCTACCAATCAATAAACATTTATTGAGCACCTGCTATGTGCCAGTGTACCAGCAACACAATATTCACAGTGCCCATGTTGGCTGTGAATATGCTGGTATAGTTGTGAATCACAAAATGTAATAGGCTCTCTACATGGAGGACAGAACCAAAGCATTTATTCATATACCAAAGAAACAAGTCCCAAAACCAAAACCAAAGTCATTATAGTAACCACAAAGTTGTCATATATAGTCAAAGAAGCCAACACCCACATTCCCAAGCTTTCAAAACAAATCAGGCTCCCTCAGGCAAGGATCCTCCTCTCTCACTCTCTCAAGCAAGGATCCTCCTTTCCTCACTCACAGTACCTCCTCAGCCTCCATGTTGTTCTGGCTCCCAGCAGTTCTTGTTCCTGGCAGTTCTGGCTGGTTCTCAGAAGTTCTCAGCAGCTCTGGCTGGCTCTCAGAAATTCTCAGCAGCTTTCAGAAGTTCTAGCTCTCTAGCTTGGGCTTTTCCTTATATATGGTATTAACTCCTCCCTGTTCTGCCAATTCCTGTTACATCAGCAAGTTCATGCCACTGTGGGATTCACAAGTTCTGGATCTTAATACTTGACACAATCATGAACTTGAAACAAGGTGCTAAGTACCTGTTTGCTTTCCAGTAAAAGGGGCATGGAAAATCTTCAAATCCTATTACCATTACAGCCAGGCACTATGCTAAGTGCTGGGGATACAAAAAAGAGGCAAAATACAATCCCTGCCCTCCAGGAGTTTATAATCTAGCGAGGAAGACAATATGCAAACAAATATATACAGAGCAAGTTATGTATAATGTAAGTAGAAAACAATTAACAAAGGAAAGGCACTAGAATTAAAAGATGTTGGAAAAGGCTTTCAGTAAAAGATGAGACTTTAGTTGCAACTTAAAGGAAGCTAGGGAGGTTAATATGTGGAGAGGAGGAGGGGATAGCAGAGAAAATAATCAAAGCCATTCATATCTTGTTCATAGAACAGTCAGGTGGCCAGTATCGCTGAGTCATAGTATATGTTTGGGACTAAGATGTAAGAAGACTAAAAATGTAGGAGAGAGCTAGTTTATGAAGGGCTTTCAAAACAAAACAGAACATTTTATATTTGATTTTGTGGGCAATAGGGAACCACTGGAGTTTATTGAGTAAAACAGGGTTGCTGTGGTCAGATCGCTTCTTTATATGTATGTGTGTGTATATATATGTATATATGTATATGTATGCATGTATGTATGTATATGTATGTATGTATGTATGTGTGTGTGCGTGTATGTATATTTGATGGGTGAATGGAGGATATATTGGAGTGGGGAGAGACTTGCAGCAAACAGACCTCTCAGTAGACTATTGCAATAGTTCAGGTGTGAAGTAATAAGGGCCTGTACTAGAGGGGCAGCAGTGTCAAAGGAGAAAAGGGGGCATATTTAAGAGATGCTACTAAGGTGAAATCAACAGACCTTTGCAATAGATTGGATAGGAATGGGTGAGAGATATTGAGGAGTCCATGATGACTTCTTGGTTGAAAACCTGAGGGATTATGTAAATTGTATTGCCCTTCCTAGTAATTGAGAAGGTAAGAGGTGGGGAGTCTATGGGAAAGATAATGAACATGAAGCAGAAGATGGCATGACCAAGCTTCAAAATAAACATTTACAGGAAATGTTGAAGAATGTGAAGGGCACAAAGTTAGGACAATTAGCTGGAGTCCCTTGGTGTGTCTCTTGTGCCTGCTACACTACTATCATGATTGCCTTCTTCCATGAATATAATTGACTAAAAGATGGATTGGTCTGCTTTAATTTTATTTGTATAAATAAATTAATACTTATGGACCTGTGATTCTATTCATGTGGGAATTCTATCTACTAAGACATATCACAAACACTCTATAGCTTATAGTCTTAATAGTGTTGCCTAAGGCTTAGATAAATTAAGTAACTTGCCAGTGTTTACATAGCTAGTGAGGTAGGGACAGGATTTGTCTCTGTAAATCTCCCAAATCTCTCTTCTAAGTCCAGTGCTCTGTTCTTTACATGCCTTTGTTACTCGTATAAATAAAGTTCAATGGATTGCTTTTGGATAAATTTTTGTCTTCTGTATTTTGTCCTGTATCTCATTCTTGCAAAAGAGCTATCCCCTGTAATAAAAAATTTTAAAAGAAAATATAAGAGAAAAAATTCAGGATTACTTACTAGCACATAGGGAAAAAACCTGATGTTTTGTACAGTGTTCCACTTACAAAGGAGTAGAAAGAAGTGTTTTCACATGTCTCTTTTTTAGAGTAAATCTTGTTCTCTAAAATTTTGATAACAGATTTTTTTTTCAGTATTTGTTCTTTCTATTTACATTATTAAAATCTTTGTGTGCATTGTTTCATGGATCTGCTTATTTTACTTTAACATCATTTCATCTAAGTTTTTCCATACTTTTTTGCATTCATCATCTTCTTCCTGTCTTAACAGCACCATCATATTCCATAGCATTTTAGCCAATCCAAAACTGAGGGACATCTCCATTTGATTCTAGTTCTTTATCACCACAAATGGTGCTATTATCATTATTTTGTTGTACATGGATCTTTGCTTTTTCTTAGTACATCCTTCTGGTATATATTTAGTAATGGAATCTCTGGGTCAAGGGGTTTGGACATTTTAGCAACTTTATTTGCATAGTTCCAAATTGCTTTCTAGAATGCTTGTGCTAATTCCCAACTCTACCAACAATGCATTAGTGTACCAGTCTTTCCATAACCTGTCCAACACTGTTCTGTGCCTTTTTTTTTTTGTGATCCCTGCCAACTTACTTGGTGCAAGTAAAATTTTATCTATATCTAGTATTTTTTTTGATTTACATTTTTTTCATTATTTGCTATTCAAATCATTCTTTCATATGGTTGCTAATAGCAATTCTTTTGAGAATTATTTGTTCATATCCTTTGATGAGTTTTCTTTTAGGAAATGGCATTTCATCTTATGTATGTTTTGTTGTTTGTTCATATATCTTGTACCTAAAACACTTATCAGAGATATTTGATACAAAGAATTTTTCACAGTTGACTGCTTCCCTTCTCATCCTAGATGTGCTCATATTGCTTGTATCTTTCAATTCCATGTAATCAAAATAATCTTTTTTATTTTTTTGTAATTGCCCCATCACATACTTTGGTTAAAAATTACTTCCCTAAACCTGTAGATGTGAAATGTATATTCTCTGCCCCTTTCACTTTTATGCTATGAACTTGAATATTCAGGTCACATATGTATTTTCATTTATTTTGGGTGGAATATGGTGTAGATGTTAGTCTTAACCTAATTTCTTCCAGATTTACTTTCCAGTTTTCCTAAAAACTCTTAGCAAATAGAGAGTTCTTACTTAATTTACATTTGGGGGTTCATTGAACACTGAGTCTATTCTTATTGATCTACATTTCTGTTTTTTTAAACAGTAGCAAATGATTTTTAAAGATTCTTGTTTTATAATATAGTTTGAAGCTTGAGAGTGAAAATTTCCTTTTATTCCTACCTTATTATTCCCATTGATATTCTAGTTCATTTATTCCTCCAAAATAATTTTGCTAAATTATTTTGACTAGCTTTGCACAATATCCCTTTATTGGCTTGATTAATGTAACGTAAATCTGTAAATTAATTTCAGTAGCATTGTTACTTCATTACATTGGCATGGACCAGCTGTTCATCAAGTCAAGTCAACAAGGATTTATAGAATCTCCTGTGTGCTAGACAATGTACTAAGTGCTGGAGATATAAGAAAAGACAAAAACATCTCAAGTAGCTAAAAATCTGTTGGGGAGATAACATTCAAAAAACAATGTGTGTGTAATAAAGAGGACAAATTGATGATATCTCAGATTAGCAGGCGGAAATCAGAAAAGTTACCACTAAATATCAGTGAGTTTTTCTTGTCTATCTTTCCTACTGTGAACCACATTTGAATGTTAATCTTAGAATTGAAAAGACATTTTAATAACATTCATTTTTTTCTTTCTCATATTATATGGGCTGCACTAAACCTGACAATAGTGTATAATGGGAAAAAAAAAATTTAGTCTTGGTATAAGAAGACTTCTTTGCAACATATTACCTGGGTGACCTTTAGTAAATCATTTAAATCTCTTTGTACCTCAGTTTCCTCATTTGTTAAATGAGAATATGAAGAAATGACGAGGTGCTTGGGATCTATATCTTTAACAGCAATTTGTAAAACCAATTGGCAACATCAATCTGTAACATTAATGTGTAAAACCAGTTTGTACAATTGTAACCGCAATTTGTATTGTAAAATTGTAATAGCAACTTGTAAAACCAGTCTGTAAAATCCTTTTCCCAGCCTCAAACTCTGCCCTTTACCCTATCCTCACTCTGCCTAGGTAACAACTTGTGACTCCTTTGTCCATGCTTAATCTCCTCATGTCTCATCCTGTCTGGCCCAAATCTGATCTCCAAGTCAAACTCCTCAAACTTTTATCTATGCACTGAAGTCACAAGTTCCTGGAAGTCAGCCCTAACTTTTGTCTATGCACTGAAATACCTTACATCCATCCGGTCAGCCCTGACAATGGCAGCCCTACCCTTTAAAAGTAAAAGCCTGTGCCCCCTTTCTCTTGCAGGTCCCCTAAGGATCCTCGCCCTCTGTAAAGCATATAATAAACTTTTTCAACTCTGACTCCAAGTAAGGCTGAGCTGAATTCTTTCCAGACTGAATCGCAGGTTCTGGTCTTAGACAAGATCAGAGTTCCTGCGGAACCTAATAGCCATCTCTCATCAGAAATCTCACTTAATCTTTATTGTGCTATATAAAGGCATCATTATTATGGTAGAAATGAAGTAAAAGATCAAATGAGATAACATGTAAAGGGCTTTGCAAATCTGTAAACGCCATGTAAATAGTAGTGTTTTGCTGTTATTGTTACTGCTATAATTATTAAACAAATAGAATTTGATCTCTTGCATTGAGGATCTTGTGACCTAGCTCTAAGAAGGCCAAAAAATAGTCTATGAAATAAGTACTCAGTCTAGAGCTAATGATTTTGGAAACCTTGCTTTCAAAGTATATTGTTTTTAAGATAAGATAGTATCTGAAGTATGAAATAATGTGTGTATGTGTATGTGTTTGTAAAACAGAGATGATGGACAGACTGTAAAATTCTAGGATTGCTGTAGGCTTCTATTTACATACCTTGGAATTCTTTAATCTTGATTTTATCGAAGAGCTTAGAAGTGAAAACCTCCTAAAGTGCCAAACACAGCAAGCAATAAAGCCATATTTTTCTATTTCTATTTTGCAAAAGGCAAAGGATTATTCAGAGTTGGGAACAAAACAGGCTATTATTGCAGGGGTAGGGGGAACCTTCGAAAACCAGTTTCTGTCAAATTTAGATTCAGTGAAAGGGCTGCACTTAAGGATGTAGGAGCCCACATGTGGCCTTGGGGCCACAGGTTCTCCTGGGCTATTGTTTTGTGTTTATTTATTTTTTCTCATTTATCTCTCTTTAATGCCAGAATTGAATATAATGCTTTCCTTAGAAATAGGAAAATACCATATGGCCACAATACTCTCAGAGAATATTTCTCAAGACCTTAGGAGATTTTTGTTTATTTGTTTTGAAGAGAAGAAGTGTCATCCAGTGCTTCCAAAAGATAGCTCCCTGGAAGGACACCAAGTGTATCTTTGGACAAGCACAGTGCCTGGAATATAGTGAGTACCTGCTAAGTGCTTGGTGACTTAGCTTGACTCTCAGCCTTACTTTCTTCATTTGTAAATTGAGGATGTTGAACTGAATGACCTCTAAATAAATGTTCTACCTTGAAAAGTGTGATTCTCTGAATCTAAGTTTCTTTGGCATTTCAGGCTGCCTAGTTTAATTGTACGTACCACTCCTTCCGCAAACCCGAATTACCTGGTGGTTAACACAGCTTCCCAAACTTCTTAAATTACCATCAGTCAGTAGCTGAGGCACTAGAAATGCATTTGCAGGTACATGCAAATATTACATCTATACGTGAAGTCTGAGGTGTATATAGGTGAGGAGAGCATTGAGAAAGGAAAGAAAAGGGAACAGACGGCAGGGGGAAAAAGGGATAAAGGAAGGACATTTAGTTAGCTTTCTCATCCAGCCTAGCTGAGGACCCTATGTTCTCCCTAGTAGAATTAAAGCCTCATTCTTCCCCTCCCCTGCTTTCCATTCAGCTGTTTATCCATTAGTGGTAATGGAGCTGAAATAATAAGCCACTGACATATAATGCATACACATGCCCTTGCGCACACACACACTCCCTACCACCACCTCTCACACCCACTTTCACCCTTCCAGCAACCTACTGGAAATATACACAGACATCCCACATAGATAAAGGCACACTCCCACACACTTCTAATGTAGATACAAAATGCCACAATCAGTTGAGGCTGAATAAATAAGCAGATGGGAGTTTGCCCCTGTTTCAAAGGGACAGCTCAACCATAGCTACTTCATTTTGTTCTTGGGGAAGACAGTTGTCTTCCTAGTTTTTGTCAAAAAGTGTGTGTGGAAGTAGTTAGCCAGGCTGGTGCCCCCTGGATTTCTTAGACTTTTGTCATGCAATTTGTAATGCTTCCACATGCCCTGTGGCAACTTCACAGTGCAGTCCCTTATGATCAGAGAGCTCAATTATTCTAATTGATGTATTCATCCAAATACATTTGATTGGCATCGTTAGATGATTTTTCTTTCTAGATTCTACCTCCATGCTATCTTTCACATCTGTCTCCTCCTTTTGACTCTCTGTACCAACTCTGATTTGGGCAATCATTACCTCTCAACTGGACTGTAGTAGTAACCTCCTAACTGATCTCCGTGTACCCTAATCTCTTACCTTTGCAATCCATATTCCACACAGCTGCCAAAATTATCTTCCTAATGGCCAGATGTGATCATTTTACTCCTCTGCTCAAAAATTTTCACTGTCTCCCCATTCCTTCTTGAATATCATCTTCTTAGACTCCACAATTTTGCTCTAAACTACCTGCCCAATTTCATATTACAGCTCTTCGTGTAGTCTTGACTACAGTCAAATTCAACCATCACCATTTGTCAGTTGCATCCTTAAATTTTCTGCCTCTGTACCTTGTAAGGATCACTACCAATATTACCACCACCACCCTGCCTTTGTCTGGATTAGAAGTTTTTCTTCATCCAATCCAGTCAATCAGTTAATCAACAAATATGCATTATGCATTGAACCAGGCAGCTGAAATCCCCTTTCTTCAAGGCATATCTCTTTCTATTAAACAGTCTTGGATTCTGCCTGTCCCCCTCTACTACCACAGTTAGAAGGCATCACTGTCTCCCAGAATACTTTATGCCAGTGATATCAGTGCCACTTAAAAATATATTATTGTACAATATAATAATTTGCATATAAGTTCCCCTCCCTATCCTAAATGTGCACACATACATACATGCACAAACATTAGACTGTACATGTTAAATCTCATCTTTGAAATGAATGATGGAATAAAACATTTATTTATGTTTACTATATGCACAGCATTGTTCTAAGCTAAGCACTTGGGATACAAATAGAAAAGAAACACATGGTCTCTTTTCAAGGAACTTACATTCTAAATTAAATTTTATGTTTATTTTTAGTTTACATCATTCATTTCAACAAGATTTTGAGTTACAAATTTTCTCTCTGTCTTTCCCCTACCCACCACCCCAAAACAACAGCCCACTGTATACCCCCTCCCCCAGTCTGCTTTCTCCTCTATCCTCCCCCATCCCCTCTCCGACTTTATAGTAGGGCAAGATGGATCTCTATACCCCTGTGCCTGTATATCTTATTTCTCAGTTACGTGCATATATACACACACACACACACACACACACACACACATATATATATATATATATATATATAATATGTGTACATATATATTTTAAACATTTGATTTTAAAACTTTGGATTCCAGATTCTTTCCCTTCCTCCCTCATCACCCACCCTTACTGGGAAGATAAGAAATTCAATATAGGTTGTACATGTGTAGCTACCAAACATTTCCATAGTGGATATATTGTAAAAGATTGACTATATTTTCCTCCATCCTATCCCTCCCCATGCTTGTTCTATTCTCTACTTTGATCCTGTCTCTTTTCAAAAGTGTGTGCTTCCAACTGCCCTCTCCCCCAAACTGCCCTCCCCTCCATCATACCCCGTCTCATCCCTTTACCCCTACTCTCCTTTAGGGCAAGAGTCCCTGTTTAGTGTATATGCCATTCCCTCCCTAAGCCAAATTCAGTGAAAGTAAGATTGACCCATTCCCTTTTGTCTTCCTGTTCTTCCCCTCCATTGTAACAGTTTGCTCTTGCCTCTTCTATATGGGATAATTTACCCCATTCTGTCTCTCCCCATCTCCTTTGATTATATTCCTCTCTTACCTCTCAATTTCACCTTTTCAGTATCATGCCTTCCTATTCAGGTGGTCCTGTGCCCTCTGTCAATACACACAGTCACATATGTGTTCATAAGCCCATATACCCTCCTATATAGATGTATGTATACATATATGTACATATACATATATATACATTTATATTCCCTTCAACTATTCTCATACTGGGAAAAGTTTCATAAGTTACAATTATCATTTTTCCATGTAGGAAAATGTAATTTTTGTATATAAAAATGTAAATAGTTCAACTTTGATAAGGAACTTACATTCTATTGGGGGAGAAAACAAAGAGGGAAGATTTTAGCTGTGAGGTAGAAAGTTCTTAGGATGAGGCACAGATTATCTAAAATAACTGTGTTATTTTTAGTGATCAAATAGTAACAGTTTCTGATACTGAACTAGGAACATTGCTGTTCCCGAGTCTCTTGGGTTCAAGGTCCTGTACTGTTTCCATCAGAGTCTGAGGGGAGATGGTGATCAAGACGGTAGTGATAGTGATTTGACCTACCCGAGGTTCTCCACCTACTGTCTTTCCTTTAAGATGCGTTGTATCTTCAACTAAGCTGACTTGCCTTCCCTGTGAATGACAGTTGGTAGGAATCATTTGTCCCTTTTCCATAGGAAGGGTATCCCAGATGATGGATATAAAAGCTGTGCTGGAAGTCAGACTTTTGGTCTGGGGTGTGTTGCCACCCATAGGTCTCTTGTTCCTGCTTGCCTATTAGTGGCAGATGGTACACTGCTGTTTTTGGATTACCCATCAGCTCCTTGAAGGCAAAGTTGGTGGGTTTTTTTTTTTAATCTTTGCATCCTCACAGCCTACCACAGAGTACATAGTTACTTAACAAATGTTTATTGATCTGCAATGTCAAATTTAATTTCTCCTTAGTTTTCACTAAGGAATTCAAATTCATATTATATCTACACATTTATACTTCCTGTTCTTTGTTGACATTCTCTATGAAGTCTTCTCTATCTTTCTATACTTTGAGTGACAGTAGAACTTTGAGATCACAAAGCATCCTTGCTTTGGAATTTTGCTGCTTGTTATTGTCCTACAGTAGTGATCACATTAACTGCATAGTCTAATAATGACCTTTTATTTTGCCTTAATGATAATGAACCTTATTCTCTCACATACTTTAGGATCACAGAATCATAGAAATAGAAGTTATCATAGAGATCTAACTCCTTTTTTATTCTGATGAAGAAACTGAGACTCAGAGATATTAATGAAATGCTTAAAGGTCACACAAGCAGCAAGTGATGGGGCCAGGATTTGAACTAAGTCACCCCAATCCCAAATGCAATATTTTTTCACTGCACTTCATTGCCTTGAGTCATAGGATGTTAGAATTGAGCAACAGGGACCTTAGGGAACATGTGCTTTACCTCAATTTGTAGATGAGGAAAGTGAAGCTCAGAGAGGTATATTTATTCATCATTGTTTCCTAAGTTAGTATTGAGACTTTTTCTCCACCTCTCTGATTGTCTTGTTCCGTGATACATTGTATGCTATAAACTTGGAGGATGTATAACTTCTCTCACTTAACCTCATTTGCCTTGGGTAGAACTGTGAACTTTGTAAGGTGATTTATAATACTCATCCTCAATTTGTGAGTGATAGCTTTTCTATGAGTTGGGTTAGCTCCTGAGGAATGTTTTCCAGGTCTGGGGAAGTTCACTTTGAGGTATCTGAGGGACAAAAAGGACATGTCATTATACAAGTTTAGAAATGGTGATTGAGTGGGACTCTCTTGAAGACAGTGCTGACCTGCTCCTTGAGCAAACTTGTAGTAGAACAAATGTTGACAGAAGTTGGTATAGGCAGTGAGCCATAGTATTGTCCAGCACTGCATCACTAAAGCTGTGAGTCAGAAAGACCTGTTAACTCTTCCCAAGAGCAGAGCAATTCTATTGCCCGCTTTTTCTTCTGGGGTGACAAAGAATATACTTAACCAACAGAGTAAGATTTGTTTTTAGCAAAGGCTTGACTGGGCCTGGAAGCCATGGGGATCTGCAAGACAAGCTACACAAAAGACTTTCTATAAAGAATAACACCTGATGATGCCCATTGGTATATACAGAACAGTAGAGAATGCACATGGAGAGCATACCTGATGCCACCTTCTTGGAACTACAGAGAATTATAGGAAGAGCCACACTGCTAATGCCAGCTGTGTACTTAAGGGGAGGAACCTGCGTGTTAGTGACTGAAGTAACTGAGAGTCTGTATAGTCCTTGGAGAGATGATTTCTTACTAGAGGGTGTCTGTTGTATTCCAAAAACTCTTTTGGGAGTTTTATTTATTTTTCTTTGCTATTTGATAAAACTTTCCTTGAGTTTTTTGTGCTTCATTTCCCTCAGTGTTAATAGTTTTTCTTGGGATGAGGGGAAAGATTTGAGGACTGGATGAAGAGTGGAGAGCAAGAACAATAGCTTGCAAATATTTTTTTTTCATGGTTCCTGGAAAGGAGCTGGTTGCTGAGAGAATAAAGAATATCATCAAAGTGTTTCTAGGACCTTCAAATCATGAGGTTAAAAAACATTCATTAAATGCTAACATTGGGCAAGGAATGGTGCTAGGGGAGAAGCCAGGTTTAGATAACAGAATCCCTAACTTCATGGAGTTTACAACATATTAGGGAGAGATGACAGCATCCTAGGTGTCATGAAAGTCGCCATAGCATAATTAATATTACACTCGAAGTCTTGAAGTTCACATTCTGCCCTAGTCTCTTACTGACTGTGTGATCATGGGCAAATCATCTGGGTGCTTCAGTTTCATCATTGATAAAATGAGTGACCTTTAAGGTTCCTTACTGCTTAAAATCTATGATCCAATGGCTCTAATACATAAGATTTTATGGGTGTGGGGGATGATCAGAGGGGTTAATGGAATGTCCCAGTTAACAGTGACAAGTAATAAAGTTTTAGGTAAGGTAATAAGATTTTGACTCTTCTAGATTTGGAGCAGTTGCATTCATAGGCTATAAAAAGGGCTCAAATGGCTCACACTCTAAGTGGCCCATTTGTAGTTTTAAAGAATTCATTGAATCATAACATCTTAGATCTAAAGCTGAAAGGGAACTTAATGGCTATCTGGTACAAACCTCTCATTTTATAGATGAGGAAAATGAAATATAGAGAAGTGAAATAACTTAACCAGGGTCACAGAGATAGTAAGCATCAAAAGCAGGATTTGAATTCTAGTCCTCCCAGTAGAGTGAATTCAGTGACACACCCAGTAGGGAATAGGGCAAGGACATGTTGAGAAGACAGATGAGATGGGGGTACTCCCCATATCTTCAAATTGCCTTAGTCACATATGTGTGCCGTGCCCACTCTTCACATTGCCATTGTATAAATTTGTGGGAGAGTGCAAGCTGGGCTTTATGGGAAGAATGTTTTGCCGCTAATATATAACATACCATTTAAGTGATACCTTTTCCCTGAGCTAATTAATTGTGTCAACTGCCTAACCACTAAAACTCTTGGAACTAGTGAGCTTTAGTTTTAGGAGTGCATAGCAGATATCTCAAACTTAAAGTAGGCATCTTTCTGGGAGAACCAGCCTACTAGTGTGGGTTGGGAAGTAGCTACAGATGGAGCATTATAATAACATGAAAAATACATTAGAAAGTTACCAAATAAATTGCTGTGTGAGGTCATTACTAATAAGGAGGAATCAGAAGAAAGAGCATTTGAATTGGGCTCTAAGGTATGGGTAGTTAATTCAATAGCTAAATAGAAAGAAAAGGATAAGGGGAAGAGCCTGAATAGACATAGGCTACCATCTTTACGATATCACCTATGGGAATACAAGAAAAGTCTCTTTTTTGGGTGTTTTCTGTGCTTGGTAGCTGATCAAAATTTCCAAACTCTTGGTTTGTTTTGTTGCTTTCTTAAATGTTGGGACAACTTTATTAAACAAGTGTTTAAATATCTACTGTATGCATAGTATTACTCTAGGTGCTAGTGATAAAAGGAAAAAAACGAAAGAAAACAAACCCTTCTAGAAAGGAAATTACATTCCTCTGAAACTTGAGGAAATAATGTATTTCATTTTGCTGTTTGATTTATGAACATTTTTCAATTGTTTTTCAGTTGTGTCTGACTCTTTATGATCTCATTTGGGGTTTTCTTGGCAAAGATACTGGAATGGTTGCACATTCCTTCTTCAATTCATTTTACATATGAGGAAACTGAGGTAAACAGGCTTAAGTGACTTGCCAAGGGTCACACAGCTAGTGTCTGAGGCCAGATTCAAAATCACATGTTTCTGATTCCAGGCTGGGCACTCTGTCCACTTCACTGCTTAGCTTTCCTGTTTGCATTTAGATGTAATGAAAAAGGTTATTCTATTTGCTACTTGTAAAAGCTTATTTTTGTTACTCTTACCAAATGACTGTTCACAGAAACTTATGAAGATATTGACTATTAAGATACAGAGGGAAATATAATATGTTTAAAGGAAAAAGTGGGGCATTCATACTAACAAAATGACAGATCTTTGAAAGTAAGTCATTCCTAAGAACAATTTAAAGATATAATGCCTTAAGTTTTACAAAGTTATTTATATATTTTATCTCATTTATCTTCATATAATCTCTGTAAGGTAATTACTACAGGTATCCTTTTCCCCATTTATTTTATATGAGGAAACAGAGAATAAAAGATGCCAAATGATTCACCAATGGTCCCACAGCTAGAGTGTCTGAGGAAGGATTCACCTGGAATTCCAGGTTACAACAGACCCTAAATTTAATAATACCTTTTAATGCAACAGAGTTTATATTTCCAACGGCAAGTTTGTAATCCCATCTGGCGTATAGTAGAGTTGTCACATTACTATTACATTAAAAGATATTCTTTATAATAGAAATATATTTCCCTGGAAAGAGAACATGTTCACAGAAATACAATTTGTACTGCAGAGCAATGAATGTATAACTGCATTCATTGACCTTTACACATTTTCCCTCTGGTAACTTGATATCCTTATTTCATTAGCCACTTCTTATTCCTCCCATACAGTGTAATGTTCCGATAAACAATTCAGAAATAATTAGCTTATTAGTTAATACTCTTTCCCATATCTCATACTAGGAGAAGCTAATTGTTCTGAGTATCAAAAATGCTCTGGGATGTTCCTTTAAAATATGAAGTTAATCCTTTATATAAATAAGTTTTTCATCTATTTTTTTTGCATCACATAAATGCTTTCTCCATAGCCCTTTCCCCTCCCATAAAGCTATGTTATGAACAACAATTTTTTAAGACAAAAGAAGAGATTTTTTAAAATATCAAAACCACTCAATATATAAATGAAATCTGAAAAAAAATTCAGTGTTTCAGCACTGTGGATTTCCCATCTCTGCAAAAGAGTGGAGGGTGGTGTTATGAAGATATATCTTTATCCAGAATAAGACCTTTCTGTGGCAACTATGATTTTATTGTGATTCCTGTTTTAATGCTTTACTTATTGTTGATTGAATATCTGCAAACAATGTCAGATAATCACTGCCACTCAAAAAAAGAAATTCTAAATATGAAGGACACATAAACCCAACCTTAATGAATTGTTTTGTCCCAGAACCGTCTTAATGGAAGTCAGTATCAGGCTGGGCCCAATTGTCAAAATTGGTTAGAAAACTATCAGTTCTGAGTTGGTGGAAGAATTCTTTGGTAATATTAACCCAAGCACTGAACTTCCTTTTCTAAGGTCTTTCCTGAAACAGAAAGTCACATAGTTAACTGCCAATGATATGTAGCAGAAGCAGAAAGGTTTTTAAAAAAGGCAGTGAAATATAGATGTTTCTATTCATTAAGAGAGGGGGAAGCTAGGCGCATAATAGCCAGAAAGGTCTTTACTAATAGAGAAACAGTGTCATTGGGGAGATACTGTCTAGGGAGTTGCCATGTTTGTTATGTTTTAGATTCAATTTTAAGCATATAGAACTCGATATGTATTATGTTTTCTTGTCTCCAGCTTGGAAAGGATAGCCATCACCTTAACATTGGTTGAAAATCACCTGTTGAGTTCTTATCCATACTTTGGACCTAGAATCAGGAATTTCTGAGAATCCAGTGTCAGACTGTAACTAGCAGTGTGATCCTGGACAAGTCATTTAACCTCTGCCTTTCTCAGTTTCTTCATCTAAAAAATGTGGATGATCATAGTATCTAGCTCCCAAGGTTGTTGTGAGGATCTGTGAAATAGTATATAAAATTCTTTCTGAACCTTTAAACACTATATAAATGCTAGCTATTATTGCTGATAAGAAAGCATAGATAAAGACTTTTATCTTATTCATAAGAAGCTTTCCATGATCTCTCTAGTTGGGAGTAAACTGTATTAGCGCAGACTTCTCATAGTCCTTTAAATGAATCTCTTTTCCACTTGTTATAACTGTTTCTATGTGTTCCCTACTAGATGGTAAACTTCATGGTATGAATGGCCAAAATCTTAATTGAGTAATTGTAGTTTGACTGCAGTTAAATGATTTTCATCTATAAAGTAAACAGGTTCCAGTGACAAATTCTAATACTTCATAACCTCCAATGAATCCAGTAGAATTGGGTATGGTATTTATGAGTTGAGGCTGGAGTGTTTTCTTTCAGGATGTAGAATTTTTAAGGTAAGTTCTAAAATGTTAAGGAATTAAATATCACAAAAAAGTATCAAAAAAAGAAATTAAATATCAGTTAATAATAGTTGAGATAGTATAAGTTTAAGCTATATCAGGCCCTCTCTTTTGTATGTATTTGTATTTCTTCAAACCTTTTTCAACTAACACTCTCCTTTATTCTTAAAATAGAAATATAGGTAATTATTATTTGATATTTGTTATTTTTAAATAAAGATTAACATTTTATATTTAAACAGTTTATAGCATACTGTTTGTTGTGAATGGAACTAATATTGGAGTGTACAGCTCTCTACTACTATCTCATTTAAATTGTGACCCTTATATATCACTATATGAGACACATTGCTTTATAGTTAAACTTGTTATATCTGCCTACTAGCCCAGTCTTTTGAACAGCCTCTTTCTTGTTAAGGGTCCCTAATGCTATAAAATGTTTGCTAATATGCATTAATTTGTCCAATTCCAGAAAGGCACTCCTTTGCCAAATATGAAAAACATTTAGTGCCATTTAAAACAATTATGATTATTAGTTCTAACATCCACTTTGGGAGGAGGAAAGGACTAATTCTGATACTTTTCTTTGCCTTTCAGTCATCAAAGCAAGGTTTTCAAAGGTTGAGTATTGCCTAAGTGACTTTTAAAGGACTACTTGTCCTGTTCATTCTTGTTCTCAATAGTCAGATATAATCTGAAATTTTTAATACCAATAGACCTTTATAAAAGTATGTTAACATTAGAGGTTTTTTCTCCAGTAGCTTTAGACAGCTCTCCACATTTGGTCAAGTTTTACCTGGTCAGTTGTTATTGTCATTCAAGTCGTTTCCAGTCCTGTCTGACTCTTTGTAACCCCATTTGGTTTGTTGTTGTTGTTTGGCAGATACTGGAGTGGCCATTTCCTTCTCCAGTTCATTTGACAGATGAGGAAACTGAGGCAAACATGGTTAATAACCTGCCCAGGGTCACACAACTTGTAAGTGTCTGAGGCCAGATTTGAATTCATTTTCCTGACTCCAGTTCCTGCACTCGATCTACTATGTCACCTAGCTGCAAGCAAAAACAATTATGCTATCAAATATAAGTTAAAAATATTAACTTGAACAGAAATTGAAATCTAACATTCTCCTGGAGCCATAATAAATATATTATGAACTGGATTGTGTCATTAGGTGGAAACTTGGACTCAGAATCTTTTAAATTTTGTCCAACTTTGTTTCTTGTATTCTAAGTTTGTGTCTTTACAAAATCCACAATGCCCCCTTTAATGTAGTCACTTGACCTAGAAAGAGCAATGCTTTTAGAATCAAGAGACTTGGCAAAGTAATTTTCTTGAAGCACCGATATAACCATGTGACTGGCATACTCAATCAACTCCAGTGGCTTTCTGTTGCTTTTGGGATCAAAAATAAATCCTGCTATTTAGCATTATATAATCTGACCCCAACTTATCTTAGCAGCCCTACTGTACATTATTCTCCCCTCCTCCAATTCTGTAATCCAGCCAAACTGGCCTTCTTTCTGTCCATTACTCTACATTCCCATCTCCCGTCTCCATACCTTTGTAGTGGCTATCTCCCATGCTTGGAATTCACTTGCTCTTATCTCTATATCATAGAATCATTCTTGTTCTTTATGTATATACACAAGAACCATCATTCTGAAGCCCTTCCTGAAGGGGATTTATGAAGTCCCCTCTAACTTTTAGCATATTCCCTTCTGTTCATTATAAGAGAGGAGGAATATGGGAGCACAATAGCCAGAAAGATCTTTGCTAAGAGAGAAACAATATCATTGGAGAAATACAGGTATGTGTATCTATGTGTAAATGTTCCCTATGAGTAGGGATTGATTAATTCTTTGCACTTTCATCTCTAGTGCCTACCATCGTGTTTGTTACATAAATAAATATTAGCTGATTAATTGATTGAATTCAGGTTTTACTAGTTACTTTAATATGAGGTGTCACTTAATTTCTTTGTGATTCATTTTCCTTGTTTATAATATAAGGGTCTTGAACCAGATGATGTCTGAGGTCCTTTGAAATTCCAAATCTACAGTCCAATAAAATAATTTTCATTCTGTTGGAAAAGTAGTGCCGCCTCTCCCCCCAAAAAGAAAAGAAAAGTAGTGCCCTAGAATTATAAGGTTTATGCCCTAAAAAATAAGTGATCTTTTATTAAATTGTATTTACTTAATCAAAATTCATAGTAACACAGATTGTATTCAACGAAGCACAGTCAACAAAGAACTTATATAATTCTATCATACTTGGAAGTTGTGAGAAATCATGAGACATTACATGGGCTCGCATCGATTGACCAGTCCAAAAATTATCTCGAACAGGGGCAAGGCCACTGAAATCTTCTGACAAACTCCCACTTTTAAGAGGAAAATAGTCCTGATATGGATGTTCAAGTTCTAATAAGTTCATTCAAAATTAACCCCAATACTTTATCATTATGCTGCATACTTCATTTCTTTTTCAGTCCAATCTTACCCTGCTTATCTATATTAAAAAAAAAGTTTCTTTAAGTCAGAGACTATGGTCTTTAATCACGAAGATAGGATAATTATGATGAATCAACTGGGTGGTGAAATCGTGACCAATCTCTTCAGTATTTGACAGAAAAAAAAACCACTTCTTTTCCCTCTTCTTAGATTGAGCACAATGTCTGAAGAAGCACCCACTGTAAGGAAATCAGAGTTATTACTGTAAGAGATATTGGCCAGAGTGTGTTCATTATTGCATAAGCAGAGAGGAAGAATGGAGCAGAAATGAAGTACACTTGAAACGGAAACATAAAGGAAAAAAAAATACTAGTAGCTCAGGACTATCAGATGAAAAAGTAACCATATAAAGCACAATGTTCTTTTCTCTAAAATAATAAATTCTCATTTTTTGTGTTCTATTTTCTTAAGCATCTCTGTCCTCACTAATTTTGATCTGGATGATTGACTCTCAAAGGAGTACATGCATTGAACACATGCATTTATCAGATCTATAGTTTAAATACAGAATATTGAACTATCTCCCTGAACCTTGAACACCAGTATTTTCATTATCAAGAAGACATTTTATGCTTCTGCAAGTGTTGATAGAAACTTATTTTCTCTTTATCAGTTTATTTTTATTAAGACTATCAACCTTCTAGGGATTAGAGAGACTATATGGCATTTTGAGGGATCATCTTTTAGTTTGAATCAGAAGCAGGGCTATGGGTGAAACAAACAGGTTAAGCTCAATTTGGATATGCTTTTACATCCCTTTAAACAAAATTTCCCCCTCTTCCAGTTGCTCTGAAATGTTTCTCCAGGAAAATGTCAGCTGTGCTGTTAACAATAGGCTCTGGTCTCTAAACTTTTCTACTAAGACAATGACCTCCAAACTTTGTTGGTCAAGCACTCCATCAGTAAATAGTTCTTGACATTTATCCCCTATCTGTTTGCTTTTATTTATATATTTTTTTTGCATGTACTAGTGAACATAGTAGATGCTTTTTGAAGCATATGTAAAATTTTTAAAGAGAATGAGATAAAAATAAACAATATTAAATATTTTTATTTTATTTATTAATGGTAACTGACAAACCTATTTGCTCTCATTCATGTTTTTAGTGATAGCAATGTGATTGCATATACTTCATTATTTTTAAAATCTTGATTAATATCTTGATTTGAATGTAAATTTTTAAAAGTATTGATTGTGATACAGTGATTTTAAAGTCTGGAAGTTCAGTTTATTTCCTCACTTGATTTTAATGGTTGTCATAGAAAAAACAATTCCTCTCCCAAATGCACAGATTCAAATAAAAGATGTGCATCATTGGCAGTGCTAACTAAATCATGGTACTTGCTTTTCATATCTGTCTACCAATTATATAAATATTTTTATTGACACTTGGGTAGAGGTATATGTGGGGGGGTAATAAAGAGTGAGGAGTTGAGGATGACTCCTTGTTTGCAAACCTGGGGGAATGGCAGAATGATGGCATGGGGAAGTTGGGGAGAGATTTTTAGGGGAAAAGAAAATGAGTTCAGTTTTTGACATATTGAGTTTAAGATACTTATATATTTGATTTTCATTTCAAGATGTCTGAAAGACAGTTGTAGATGTGAGACTGGAGGTCAATAGAGTGATTACAGCCGGATAAATAGATTTGAAAGTCATCAGCATAAAGATAAATCTATGGGAGCTGATGAGATTGCCAAATGATATTGTGGAGAGAAAGAAAAGAAGGCCCTGAATAGAGCCCTGTGGAATACTTATATATAGAAGGTATAACCTGGATTAGGATAAGGCAAAGGAGACTTAGAAAGAGCTATCTGATAGGTAGGAGAAGAACCAAGAGAAAATGGTGTCCTGAAAATCTAGAGAGAAAAGAATGTAAAGGAAAACAGGTTGATCAACTGTGCCAATGGCCACAGAGAGGTCAAGAAGATTAAGGACTGAGAAAAGCCCGTTGTGGGGCAATTGAAAGATCACTGATAAGAGAGAGAAGTTTTAGTGGAATGAAGATGTTTAAGTGCAGATTGTAGAGTTAATAAAAGAGTGAAAGGAAAGGCAGTGGAGGCATCCAATGTCAATGACTTCCTCAAGAAGTTTAATCACACAAGGCAGGGGAGATATAATGATAGTGGTGATGGAAGGATGAAAATGAGGGCTTTTTGAGGATGGAGGAACATGGGCATATTTGTAGGCATAGGGAAGCAGCCAATATACAGGGAGAAATTAAATATGAGAGATAGTAAGAAGATGGGATTGCCTGTGAATATGTATGGCTTGGCAAGAAGGGCCACCACTTCATGTGAGACAAAGGTGAAGGAAAAACTAGTGACAAAGCATTTGAGTAAGATGAGTAGGATGGTAGAAAAGGGACCTTTGGCAAATTACCTTTTTTTTTTTCAGGAAGATATAGGACAATACATGCTGTTTGAGAAGGTGGAGGGGAGGAAGAAATGGGAGAAATTTGAGGAGAGATGAGAAGTTTTGGAAGAACCATTGTGGTAAGTGAGATAATAAATTAATTAGGGAGGTTTAGAAGTATTGACTAGCAGCAGTTAGGGCTAATTTGAGATTATAAAACATAGATTTGTAATGGACGCACTCAGAACAGTTGTGTGATTTTTCTCCACCTTTGATCAGCAGCATATGTACATGACCAAAAGCAGCAGGTGGTGGTAGTGATCAAAGGCCAGAGCTTAGTAAGACACAATGAGTGAAATGATAAGGGGGAAAGGGACTCAAGATCAGAAGACAGTATATACTAAAACTGAATAACCAAGGAGTCAAGATGGAGAAAGGCTTATTCAGGGACAAGGGCCTAGGATAACACTGAAGTTTGAGGGATTGGAGGTCATGCTGCAAAGAGCAAGCTTTGGTACTGGAAGACAGAGGAAAGGGAATTGCCAATCTAGCATGGTCTATCCTGGATATAGGCATAGAGAAGAAGAGCAGCACAGCCCTGTGTTGACTGCAAGTGCATTGAACAGCAGTACTGCTTTTTTTCAGTTCTAGTATTTTTTTTCCCTATCACAATGGATTTTCTTGCAATATTCCCTAGGGTGGAAACACCCCACTTTCGTGATCAATGTTTTAAAACATTTTCTGATGAGTGCTTGAGATGAACATACATTAGGGGTATCTGAATCTAATAAAATGAGAAAAACTGATACAGTCAAAGCTAAAGTGCTCTGGAAGGCCTTAATTTGTAACAAATAGGTTGATAGCCATTTTGCCATTTGACAAGGATGACCATTATTCTTCAAAAGCTTCAGTCTTAGGTTTTGCAAAAAAAATGATAAAACTTACGCTATCTACCTCATAGAATTATTGTAAAGAAAGTGCTTTTTACAATGTAAAGGGATTCAGAAGAGAAATAGTTATTGTTCAGAGTCATCTTGAAGAATAAGGTCGTTGGTTCAGTCAGGCAGAGATGGAGACGCTTCTGGAATAACCATCATGATGGCTGCCCAAAGAGAAGCCCAAGTGCAGTTCAAACTTGTATTAGTTGGTGATGGAGGTACTGGAAAAACCACATTTGTAAAACTTCACTTGATTGGTAAATTTGAGAAGTATGTAGCCACCCTGGGTGTTGAGGTCCATCCTCTCCTGTTTCATACTAACAGAGGTCCTATTAAATTCAATGTATGGGATACAGCTGGCCAAGAGAAATTTGATGGTCTGGGAGATGGTTATTACATCCAAGTTCAGTGTGCCATTATAATGTCTGATGTAACATCAAGAGTTACTTACAAGAATGTACCTAACTGACATAGAGATCTGGTATGAGTATGTGAAAATATATATCCCTATAGTGCTATATGGCAACAAACTGGGTATTAAGGACAGTAAAGTTAAGGCAAAATCAACTGCTCTCCCTGATAAAGATGGTGACCTGTAAGGGAATGAAGTTAAAGCCCAGCTTCAGAGGTGTAGTTTTACAGGCAACAGTCCTGTAATGTCAATGGTGTAGTGTGCTTGTAATTTTTATTATATAGCTGAGCAGAACATGTGCTTAATCTTTGAGATGCTGGAAATAGCAACTTAGAGTATACAGCTTGTAATATACAAGACAGGGAGAAACACATCCACAGATAAATATGAGCAAAATTAATAGGGAGAAAATACAGAGTTTAGATATAGTTTAGTAGGGAAAGCACTAACTCTTGGTGAGGGGAGATTAGGAAAGGCGCCTGAACAGTGCTTTAAAGGAGGCTAGGATTACCAGGGAGTGCCATGCACATAGCATATTTGGATTTTAGCAAGATATTTAATAGTTTATCACAACATCTTTGTGCATCAGAATAAGAGCCAATATTAACTGGAAGATAGGACAGTGAGGCATTTTTTTTTATCTTTGTTTAATTTTAGACTTAAGCATTAAAACTTAAATACACAATAAGAAAAAAAGAAACATTATAAACTTAAATACAAAATAGGAAAAGGAAAAAAAACATGTCATATGCACAGTAGAACAAAAGAGATGATTAAAAATATGTAGCAATAAATTTCAATTTCAAGAAAACCAGCGTATTAAATACTGCATTTTGTTGAAAGTTGTCCATTTTTTCTTTGCTTCCTGTTAAGTTTTCTTTTGTTCTCTGCTGTGAACTTTTTACTTTGTTCTTTTCCCTCCCTTTCCAACCCCCACTCCTAAAAGCTACAGTTATGCATGGATATATTAATATATAGATATGCATACATATACACATATAAACATGTATACACACACATATATATAAACATATACTTTCCCTAACAAATTCTACTCCTGAGCTTTGTTTTTATGTTTGTTTTGTACATATCTCTTACTTCCTCTCCCTGACTCCTCTACTTTACTTCTACCTGTTACTTGGCCCTCCTATTACTTAACCAACCCCCTGCCCCTTCCCTATCTCATCCTCCCATTCCCATATCCTCCTGATAATCCCTCCGTTGTTTTCCTGTTCTCATTAATCTAAATTCCCTTCTATATCCCCCTTTAACCTATTCCCTCACACTCCTGTCTAGAGATCCTTCACTTACCTATCTCCCATCCCTATTCCCTTAGTGTTTTTTTTTTCTTTCTGAATTTAGAAGACTTTTATACTATATACATACATACATACATACATATACATATATATATATATATATATATGTTGCGGGCGTTTGCCCTCACAACAGATCTAGACGACTAGCCCCACGGCCCTCTTACTTACCCATCCCGGGTCTTCGGTCGTCACTGGCCCCTCACGGGGAAAAAACACCAGACAGAAGGCGGAGGAGTGAAGCGGGGTGGTTTATTCTTCAACAGTTACATGGTGGAGAGAGAGAGCGAGCCCTCTCACACGAGAAAATATATAGCGAGTCCGAGCCAATCACATCGCAGTCTTACATTTATGGCCTTATATGGTGATCACCCCACGGCCTTATATGGAGATCACCCCATCAAGCTTATACATATTCATTCAAAGCAACCATGGCACCGCCCAAAGCCCCTCCCCCTCCCCCATCATATATATATATATATATATATGTATGTATTGTTCCCTCTTGAACCCATTCATAATAAAAGTAGGTTTCTAGAGCTGTCTTCCTCTCCCATCTAATTCTTCTGTGTCAGTTCTTCCTCTCATACCTCATTTGTATAAGATAATTACTTTTTTAACTATTCCTAAATGGTTTTATTTTTTTTAAAGCTATATCATACTCAGGTCTACTCCAATCTTTCTTATAAACTACACAATTATTAACAACAATCTTAGATATACATTTTACATACATAAAAGGTAAGCAGTTTGCCCTTATTAAGTCACTTATAATTAGTTTTTGGTATGTACCTTATTTCCTCTTGACTCTTGTATGTCAATCTTTTATTAAGCAGGTTGTTGTTGCTTTTAACAAAATCCTGAAAATCTGACAATTCATTAAATATTCATTTTTTTCATTCAGGATTATGTTTAGCTTTGCTGGGTATAATGTTTTCAACTGGAACCCTAGTTCTTTTGCTTTTCACTGTATAGTGTTCTAAGACCTGTGGTCTTTTAGTGTTGCTGCTGCTAGGTCTTATGTGATCCTAATTGTGGCAGCGCCACATTTGAATTGTTATTTTCTTGTTGCTTGTAATATTTTATCCTTGATCTGCAGATTTCAAAATTTGACTATGATATTCCTTTGGGATTTTTTCCTCATAGGATCACTTTTTAGGTGGTCATCAGCGTATATTTAAATTTCTACTTTCCCCTCTAGTTCTAATGCTTCAAGACAATTTAATTATTTCTTGTATTATTGTATCAAGGTTTTTTTTTAATCATAGCTTTCAGGTAGTCTGATTATTCTTATGTTTTCTCTTCTTGATCTCTTCTCTACATGAGTTGTTTTTCTTATGAGATATTTCACATTCTCTTTTATTTTTTCATTCTTTATATTTTGTTTTTATTATTTCTCAATCTCTTATAATTTTGATGGCTTACCCTTTCCCAATTCTGATTTTTTTTTTTTTTGCTTTTTGGAGGGGGAAGGCAGGGCAATTGGGGTTAAGTGACTTGCCCAAGGTCACATGGCTAGTTTTGTGAGTGTGTGTTACGTGTCAGAGGCCAGATTTGACCTCAGGTCCTCCTAACTTCAGGGCCGGTGCTCTATTCACTGCGCCACCTAGCGTCCCCACAATTCTGATTTTTAAGGTGTCATTTTCATCCTTAAGTTTCTGGATCTTCTTTTCTATTTGGTTGAATTTCTTTTCATAATCTTGTTTTTCTTGGATTATTGTTGTTGTTTGTTTGTTTGTCTGGATGTTTAGTTTTTCTTCAGTCTCTCTCATTTGATTTTTAAAATCTTTTTAAAGTTTTGTGAACTCTTTTTAGGCAGGTGACCATTTGACATTATTCTTTTTTTTTTTAAAGCAACTAGGGTTAAGTAACTTGCTCAAGGTTACACAGCCAGTTATTTCTGGTGTGGTGCTAAGTATCTGAGCCCAGATTGATCCCCAGGTCATCCTGCTCTTACTCGCTGAGCCACCTGGCCACCCCTAAGCAATTGGGGTTGAGTAACTTGCTCAAGGTTACACAGCCAGGTGTTGCTGGGTGGGTGCTATGTGTCTGAGCCTGGATTCAATCCCCAGGTCATCCCAACACTGGGGCTGGTGCTCTTACTCACTGTGCAACCTGGCCACCCCGGACATTATTCTTTGGGGTAGAAGAGAGTTACTAATACTTCTGTATTCTCCTCTGATGTTGAACCCAGGTCTTTTCTATTCCCATAGTAATTCTCTATGGTTGAATTCTTTCTCCTTTGCCTGTGCATTAAAAAAAAAAATTTGTAGTAGTGGGGGGCAGAGCCAAGATGGTGGTGTAGAAGCAGGAAAATTCAGTGAGGTCTCCCCATAACCACCTCAAATAACTGTAAAATATGACTCTAAACAAATTTTAGAGCTGCAGAACCCACAAAGTGACATAGAGAAACAAATCTCTCGCTGAAGCCAGCATGGCAGGCGGATAGGAAGGGTTCATCCCAGCACTGAGAGCCAACCCCAGCCCTGTGTGAGCCTGTGGTTTTAGCCCCAGGGCAGCCCTGACCAGTGGTTCCAGCAGACTTCTGGAGAGTGGATCATCAGTAGCTGTGGCAGTG